>NC_058132.1:279164064-279184490 GCF_016433145.1 Gracilinanus agilis | reverse complement strand
CTCTCTCTCTCTCTCTCTCTCTCTCTCTCTCTCTCTCTCTCTCTCTCTCTCTCTCTCTCTCTCTCTCTCTCTGTGTGTGTGTATGTACTTTGGGGGGAATTGTTAGTTGGGAAGGAGCCAGCTGAGGAAAGAGAAAACTCACCTGTCTGCTATTACATCAAAATCTGCTTTTACTTTATAGTTACTGCAGAAACTGTTTGGTTCATTTAATGTGACTCCTCTGATGCCTCTGAGGTCACTGAAGCTTGTGGTGAGTTGCTAATTTATACTGTTTGCACAATTTTGAGGTGCCCAGGAGAATTATCTTCTATTCACTACTCACTTTCTAAACCATAATGTACTTTTAAGTAAGTATTAACATAAGGATAGCTTTTTCTTGGATGAATACATTTATCATTAAGTGTAGGAGAAATAGAATAGCTCTGTTTCATATACCAAGGGAGCTGGAGAAATTTGTGGTGGGAAAAAATCCGGGAATTTTCAGAGTTCTAGTTTGCTTGTCCAGGTAGTTTGGCAAGAGCTTTGAAATTTGAAGATATCCAGCTGTGAGATTTGTGGTTTCAAATTTAGGATTGTCCACAGCAGCAACCAATCTGAGCAGAAGCAATAAATGTGTATTTCAAAAGCTCATTTCTAAGTAGGTTGTTGGGAAAGTGTTTTCTGAAGAAATACTTTGATGACCAGTGTTTAGAGTACCTAGTCAATGTGCCCTCTTCGCATCCCTTGTCATTTCAATGTTCTGAACCATAAAACCAATAATATTATCTTAGTTGATAAAAGCAAGGGAGACTGAACTAGTTTTACATTTTGCTTTCTCTCATCTCTCTCCTGCCTTTCTGTGATCCTCTTCCAAATTATCCTCTTCTACCCTAAGTCCGTTCCCCACCACAGTACCTGGAAATCTGTCTATAATAATAATAAATATTTATTTTTTATTATTATAAAATTTTATCATTATAAATTATTAATAATAAATAATAAATAACAAAATCTATAATATAAGGTCTTTCATACCCTCAAAGTATCTTTGGATATGTGGAGCAGAGTCAAGATAAAAGAGAAGGGGATGATGCTCAGCTAAACTCTACCAACCCTTCCTTCCCAAACTGGCTTTAAAATATCTCCTCGAATTGACTTCTGGAGCAGCAGAGGCAACAAAAGGTCAAAGTGAGAAATTCTTCCAAGATAACTTAGGAGACACAAATGAGAGATTTGTGACAAAGGAGTCTAGCCCAAACCCCATGTGAATGCAGCACTAATGGTGGGAGTCAGGATGTCTTAAGGCAGAGACTGGAAATCTCTGGAAATCTATGAGAAAGAGATGACAGTCCTCTGTAATCCTATCCTAATGCCATTATTCTAGCATTGGGCATAGGACCAGCTCTTGTTTGATAACTTCATTGCCTATATCCATTTCTGGGACACAGTTCAAGAACATATGAAAACACTTTCAGACATGAGGGAGAAGGAGCCCTGGAGGAACAGTATTACACACTATTCCAAGGGAGGAGGGACTCTGAGGAATAATATCAATTGGCAATCAGGGTGGCGTGACTTGACCAGGGTCACACAGCTAGGAAGTTTTGAGACCAGATTTCAAAAGGGCTTTTTAAGAGACAATATTCTAATTCATGAGTATGACTTCAACGGTGAGATTACAATACTCAGTGACAGAGCAAGTAATATTTGAAGGACAAATAGTCTATGCTACCTCTCACATCATATCATGTAGTATTAATAACTCTTCTTTGTGGATTCAAACTCTGGACCTAAGATTCTGTTTTGATGTAAGAGAGTCATTTCTTTTCAAAGGGAATTAAACTTGTTTGTTGCAATAATTCCTATTATTTTATCAGTGTGAGAACACTTATCAATTACATATCAGAACTCATTATAATTTACAGACTTAGAAAGTTGCCTGGGGCTTAGAGAGATAGGGACTAGCCCCATGGCTGATCACACAGTCAGAAAGTGCCAGATACAGATTTCAGTCTTTCTGAGTCCAAATCCAGTATGATATTTTTCACATAGGCTCATAGGATCATAGACTTGGAGATGCAATGAACCTTCAAGGTCACGTAGTACAATACCCTCATTTTTGCAGATGAGGAAACTGAGGTCTAGAGAGGATCAGTGAATAACCTATGGTCACACAGGTAATAATTGGTGGGACCAGAATTCTAATGAAGCTCCTTTGATCCCAAGTCCAGAAGTCTTACCACTGAACCACAAAAATTATCTTTCATATTGATAATACAAGAATTTTACTAGCTTGAAAGTTCACACTTCTAAACATCAGAATAAAAGCTCTAGAGAGGGCAAGGAATAGAGAGTGGTAACTAGGAAGCATAGTAGATGGAGTGTTGAACCTGGAGTCAGGAAAACCTGAGTTCAAGTGATTCAACCTCTGTTTATTTCAGTTTCCTCAGCTGTAAAATATAAATAATAATAGCATCTATCTCCTAGGGTTGTTGAGATAATATTTATAATGCACTTAGCACAGAGTGTGGTATATAGATGACACTTAAAAGGGTTCCCCCCTTCCTTGTTTTCCTTCCTTTCTTCCATTCCAACTTGCCCATATTTCTAGTGTCTTCAAATATTTTTTCAAGAAAAGATATGGACCTGAAATAACAATGAAAAAAAAACCTGGCCTTATATTTCTGTGAGATACTGATTGTTTGAAGTTCTGACTAACACTAATTCTAAGTAGAAGCCATATGCTGTATAATGCCAGGGGCATTACAATCACCCCCTGAAGCTTTCTTGTCTAAGACCAGTTAACATCAGTTTAAGGACCTACCAAACTGGACCAAAATATTGGAGAGGGAGGGAGAAAGGAGGAAACTGCAACCCCGCTGTTCCTAGATATGAATATTTTATGAGGAGAACATAAGGGGCCATCCCACCCCCCCATCCCCGAATTCTAAACTTAAATCAAAAGTATTGGACAAAGAAACCAGGAAAGACTTCCAAAAGGAAAAAAAAAACGTGAAATAGGATATTTTCACCTTTGAATGGTCTATAATTTCTTTCTTTGCATGCATTTTTTCCTGATATTAAAGCATCATCTGATGATTTGCATACAATGTGAAATTTCTCCACTGTGGGCTCTGTGATCCCTTCCATTTCTTGGCCCTGATTTCTTTGGACCCAACAGGAACACAGTATTGGGAAGCTGGTGACCTGTGCATAAACGGAGAACATGTGATGTAACTGGGCGCGTGTAAGCTGCTTCTTAACAAGTGTTTGAGTGAGATAAGTCAGCTGGCCATTGTTACTTAGTCATGAAGAGAGACATGAAACTTACTATGCTTAACTTCTAATGAAAAAAGAAGTGTATCTGGGTGTGTCTCTTGTTCATATTTGTTATCTGCTGCCTTTTTTTCCATTAAAGATGCCACCCACAGATTGTTTTGCTTAATGAAAGGTCAATGCCTAATTTTCTTGTAAAGAAAAAACCCACCAAGAGATTAAAAACCCTAGCCAATCACCTAAGGAAGATTCCTTGAAACTAAAGAAAATGTTCCAAAAATATACTAATAATTGAAGTAAATAACAGGTTGTGGATAAATCCCCATTACTCTGTCCTCAATAAATATATTCTTGCATCCAAAAACGTCCACGATCTTACTAAAAAACATATTATTAAAAGTATTACTCACTACATTACTATGTTAACCAAGTATTTAAAAAAAATTCTTGTCTTTGGGAAATCCATCTTTCTCTAAATTTATTCACTTAAATTTAGTGCATAGAGTTCTTTTAGACAATAATGAAATGATAATTTCCTGTAAGTTTCAGATATCTTTTATAGACAAACACTATTATTTGTAAAAGTCATTACTTCTGTTTCACAGGGAGATTCAGACTTGCTCTGTCTAGTCTATCTATAAGGCAGAACTGAGAGCAAAGGGTTAGACTTACGAGAAAGGAAATTAGTCTTGATGTAAAAAGTAACTCTTAACAGTTAGAATTCTCCCAAAGTAGAATCCCCTGAATTGGAGAGATTTAGGAAAATTGGGTCACCTCTTGTAGGCTGTATTTTTTCCAGAAAGGAGTTGGAAGATGACCACTGAAGTTATGTTTGCTCTGATATTCTCTCATTTAGTAAAACTGTTGCTAACCCTAGCCACAGTAACTATCTCCTTATACATCTAACTTCATCTTTCTGCCTTTCTAAATGCTTTGTATTTTATGTCCCTTTGCTCAACTGGAGTTAATTAGGAATATATTCCACTCCAGAATCAGTATATCAGGATTTATCTTACCTTTTCCTTAAGACAGAAGAAAATGAATCTTCTATTTCTTTTGCAGATGGGACCTTCCTTTGGAATAATACTGGGCTAAGTTAGTTACTTAACTCTCAATGCCTAAATTTCTTCATCTGTAAAATGAGAGGGCTACTGGGGTTAAGTGGTTCTCAACCTGTGGACTGAAGATTCCTAGGGGAGACATGGAGTTTTTAAGGGGCCTATGAATTTATATGTGAATCTATAAGTAAGTATAACTCATTAATAAATAATATCTCAGTATAAAATATATTGGATACATTAGTATTTTAAAAATAGATGTAGATGCTATTATAATTAATAAACTGCACATTCATTTAAACACGTTGTTTATCTCTTAGCCAGATGAAGTTTTATGTTCTGGATTTTCTTATTGAATGAATAATAATACAATTATTCATTAAAATGGGGATTCATGAAATTTTCTGTTGTTAAAAAGGGATACTCACATTTGAAAAAATTGGGGGCCAATGTTCTAAATTACCTCTAACGTAACTTTATATGTTAAATTCCTATGATTTCGTTTCTAATAGTAGTTTCTAAAGTACTTTACATATACTATGATTAGGAAATGGTGACTAGTTGAATACAATCCCTTTTATTTTATCTTTTTTATGTATTATGCCTATCGACTTTAAATTGCTATAGCAGAAAAGGACAATTAGGTTATGGGCTAATTGTGCTTATATCTACCTCTATTTAATTAAATTCAATCACTTATTTGATCAAGTGAATATAATTATTAGCAAGTGAGAATATATTTATATTTCCACAATTATTTCTAATTTACATTTCATACCAAGGAATCAAAGTTCAGTTAACATTTTAAAATTTGAGACCAAAACGGAATAAGATTTATTGAGTGCTTACTATATTCTAGGAATTGTGCTATGTGTTAAGAGATAACAATAAAAAAGATGAGATTGTCCTTGTCCTCAAGAAGCCTGCATTTTCATAGAGGGAAACAACATAAATCTAGGAAGAGGGCCAAGATAAGTGTATTTTGGTCTTTGAAGTCACATAGATGGTGAATAGAACTATAGCATAATAATTTATTACACTTCTCCCATGAGCAATAGCAGTGTTGTTTTGATTATAGGCCCTTGAATAATAAAAGGAATGCTTTGAATACAGTATGCATGAAATGCATATAGAGGTATAGGCAAAAGATGGTGAAAGTGAAGAAGGATAATCCAAAATTAGATATTGGGACTGAAGGACTTTCTCCTACTTGATAAGGTCTCTGGAGGTTCAGTTGGGATTATAGAAAAATTGAGAGAAGGAAAAAATTGGTGAATAAATAATATTCGCCAATTTCTTCCTTCTCTCAATTATTCTATAATCCCAAACACAAACAATATACTGATGCTAATTTATCATTTTTTCTTTCCCAGTGTAGACATTATTCCAGATTTAGATATTATCCATGTTATTCTGGAAAGACATAACAATTACTTTCATAACAAAAAGGCAGAGACTTTGTGGCATTTTTGAAGTTCTTTTTGTTCATTTTATTTATACAACTTTAAACTACAATGTTTTTGATTTACAGAAAACATTATAGTATCTTTATCATCATTTATTAAGTATTCTACATGTGTTTGATGATAAGACTTTTGCATGATCATAATTAAGAAAGATTACATATTTGAGATAGATCTCTATCTCCTCCCTCAAAGGAATCCATCTGGTTATTTGGATTTGTGATATGAAAACTAGATCAATCAAATGTCAACGTGGAACAGTTGATAGACATGTTCCAGGTAGAGTCCTCCAATATTTCAATATTCCTCAAGGCAGGTATTATATAAAAAATGTTCTATTGAGCTTTTAGTCTCAATAACAATGAGTAAGCCACCTAGCTTTCCCCTACCTCTGGTTTTCATTCACAGCAGTATCTCCTACTTACATACTTGTCAAGATCCTGTAAGAATGGATTGGATAATGTCTTCAACACCCTTCGAGTTTCCGGAATGCTTTAAGTCCTGATTGGGTCTTGCCCCCTTCAAACAACCACATTACTCTCTCCCTTCTTTGAATTACTATAGCACACATGGATTACATTGCAGTAAATTAATTATATATTTAAATAACCTAAAGCAGATATTAAACCACTACTTGAGGTTGCTTTTATGTGATTTTCCCATCTCTCAAAAGACCTAGTAACAATAGTGATTAATGAACAGTTTGAATAATTGTGTAACTTTTTTTCTGAATTAGTAAGACAAATTTTAAAGGGTATGTTAGATACCTGAATATGTATGTGTGTTATAAGGAAATATATATATATATATACACATATATATATATATAAAATTGCATTCACTTATGTAGATATATGTATATTTTAGGAAGTAGCATTTTTCTGCTTGATTTGTGATAATCCATTCTTGAAATTCCATTACTTCTTTGTTGGTCTTGGGAAGATTTAAAGCATAATGCAAATTCATCTCCACCTTAATCCTCTAGATTAGCTGATAAACAGCCTGAAAATAATTAATTTGAGACCAAATTATACAAAATTCAGTTTGATGAGACTGGTAAAGTTATTCAAAATTCCCTTCAATGGAAGCAAAATTCAATTTCAAGCAACTAGTACCATGTAGTACTGGGTTTTAGCATCTATAATGTGTTGTCAATCTGCATTTGCCTATCATTCTGTGTGAATGTGATGTTCCATACATGCTACCAATAGTTGTATTATTATTTATTTATTTTTCTTTTTAAAAATTTTATTTAAAATATTTTTCCATCATTAAATGATTCATAAAACCCTCCTATTTCTCCTCCCCCCTCCCAAAGCTGAAAAGCAATTCCACTAGGTTATACATATATCATTGTTCAAAATCCATTTCCTTGTTATTCATATTTGTAGCAGAGTGATCTTTTAATATCAAAACCCTAATCATATCCCTTTTGCACTATGTGGTCAATAATATAGTTTTCTAATGCCTTTCTGGTTCCACAGTTCTTTCTCTGGATGTGGATAGCATTCTTTCTCCTAAATTCCTCTGGATTGTCCTGCATGATTGCATTGCTACTGGTAGAAAAGTCCATTACATTCAATTGTGCCATAATGTATCAGTGTCTGTGTACAATGTTCTCCCACTTCTGCTCCTTTCACTCTGCATCAATTCCTGGAGGTGGTTCCAATTCACATGGAATTCCTCCATTTCTTTATTCCTTTCAGCACAATAATAATTACATGACCAACAGATACCACAACTTATTCAGCCATTCCCAAATCAATGGACACCCCTCATTTTCCATATTTTTTCCACCACAAAGAGTGTGACTATGAATATTTTTGTACAAGTCTTTTTCCTTGTTATTTCTTTGGTACACAAACCAAGCAGTGGTATGGCTGGATCAAAGGGCAGACATTCATTTAAAGCCCTTTGTGCATAGTTCCAAATTGCCCTCCAGAATGGTTGGGCCAATTCACAACTCCACCAGCAGTGTATTAGTGTCCCAATTTTGCCACACCCCCTCCAACATTTACTGCTTTCCTTTGCTGTTATATTGGCCAAACTGTGAGGTGGTGCTTCAGAGTTGTTTTAATTTGCATTTCTCTAATCAGGAGGGATTTAGAACACTTTTTTATGTACTTATTGATAGTTTTGATTTTATCCTGTGAAAACTGCCTATTCATGTTCCTTGACTATTTGTTGATTGGGGAATGGCTTGATTTTTGCAAATTTGACTTAGTTCCTTATATATTTGGGAAATTAAACCTTTGTCAGAGAGTTTTGTTACAAAATGTTCTCCCCGTTTGTTGCTTTCCTTCTAATTTTGGTTGCATTGATTTTGTTTGTACAAAACCTTTTTATTAATTTGATGTAATCAAAGTCATTTGTTTTATATTTTGCAATGTTCTCTGTCTCTTACTTGGTCTTAAATTCTTTTCTTTCCCACAGATCTGACAGGTATACTAATCTATGTTCACCTACTTTATTTATGATTTCACTTTTTATTTTTAAGTCATTTATCTATTTTGAATTTATCTAGGTATAGGTTGTAACATGTTGATCTAAACCTAATGTTCCCCATACTATTTTCCAGTTTTCCCAGAAGTTTTTGTCAAATAGTGAGTTCTTGTCCCAAAAGTTGGGAGATTTGGGTTTATCAAACACGTGTTTACTGAGGTCATTTACCTCTCATCTATTCCATTGATCCACCCTTCTGTCTCTTACCCAGTACCATATTGTTTTGATGATCACTGATTTATAGTACAGTTTAAGATCTGGTACTGCTAGGACTCCATCTTTCACATTTTTTTCATTATTTCCCTTGATCTTTGTTATAATTTTTTCTAATTTTATAAAAAAAAGTTTTTCAATAGTTTGAGAGGCATGGCACTGAATAAATAGATTAATTTGGGTACAGTTGTCATTTTTATTATATTAGTTTGTCCTATGCAGGAGCAGTTAATGTTTTTCCAATTATTTAGATCTAGTTTTAATTTTGTGAAAAGTGTTTTATAGTTGTGTTCATATAATTCCTGTGTTTCTTTTGGCAGATAGATTCCTAAATATTTTATATTGTCTTGAGTGATTTTAACTGGAATTTCTCTTTTCAACTCCCATTGCTGAGTTTTGTTGGAAATATATAGAAATGCTGATAATTTGTGTGGGTTGATTTTGTACCCTTCAACTTTACTAAAATTGTTAATTATTCCTACTAGCCCTTTAATTGATTTTCTGGGGTTCTTTAATATACCATCATATCATCTGCAAAGAATGATAGTTTAGTCTCCTCACTGCCTACTTTAATGCCTTCGATTTATTTTTCTACTCTTATTGCTACTGTTAACGTTTCTAGTACAATACTGAATAAAAGAGGTGATGGAGGGCATCCTTGCTTCACTACTGATCTTATTGGGCAGCCTTCTAACTTGGCCCCACTGCAGATGATACTTGCTGATGGTATTAAATATATACTGTTTATTATTTTGAGGAATGACACTTCTATTCCTATACTTTCTAGTGTTTTCAATAGGAATGGGTGTTGTATTTTGTCAAAGGCTTTTTCTGCATCTATTGAGATAATCATGTGATTTCTGTTGGTTTGATTATTGATATGGTCAATTTATGTGGATAGTTTTCCTAATATTAAACCATCCTTGCATTCCTGGTCTAGATCCCACTTGATCACAGTGAATGATCCTCCTGATCACTTGCTGGAGACTTTTTGCTAGTATACTATTTAAGATTTTTGCATCTATATTCATAAAGGACATTGGTATGTAGTTTTCTTTCTCTGTTTTTGGTATGCCTGGCTTTGGAATAAGTACCATATTTGTGTCATAAAAAGAATTTGGTAGAACTCCTTTGCTTTTGTCAAATAATTTGTATAGTATTAGGATTAGATAGAATTCACTTTTGAATCCATCTGGCCCTTTTTTCTTAGGAAGTTTCTTGATGACTTGTTCAATTTCTTTTTCTGAGATGGGATTGTTTAAGAATTCTATTTCTTCTTTTGTTAATCTGGGCAATTTATATTTTTGTAAATATTCAGCCATTTCACCTAGAATGTCATATTTATTGCCATGTAATTGAACAAAATAGTTCTTAATAATTGCTTTGGTTTCCTCTTCATTAGAAGTGAGATTGCCCCTTTCATCTTTGATATTATTATTTGATTTTTTCTTTCTTTTTTTTTATTAGATTGACTAGTACTTTATCGATTTTTTTGTTTTTTTTAAAGTACCAGCTCCTAGTCTTATTTATTAGTTCAATAGTTCTTTTACTTTCAATTTTATTAATTTCTCCTTTAATTTTTAGGATTTCCAAAATCCTAAAAAATGGGGGGTTTTAATTTGTTCTTTTATGAATTTTTAAAATTATAAGCCCAATTCTTTGATCTTCATGTCTCAAAATTGTTGGTTTAGGCACTCAGTGACATAAATTTTCCCCTGAGTACTGCTTTGACTCTATCACATAGGATTTGATATGATGTCTCCTCATTGTCATTCTCTTTTATGAAGTCTGTAATTTTTTCTATGATTTCTTCTTTTACTCATCTATTTTGAAGAATTAGATTATTTAATTTCCCGGAAGAGGCTGGGTAGCTCAATGGATTGAGAACCAGGCCTAGAGACAGGAGGTCCTAGGTTCAAATCTGACCTCAGCCACTTCTCAGCTATGTGACCCTGAGCAAGTCACTTGACCTCCATTGCCTACCCTTACCACTCTTCTGCCTTGGAGCCAATATACAGTATTGACTCCAAGATGGAAAGTAAGGGTTTAAAAAAAAGATTATTTAATTTCTAATCAAAACTAAATTTGCCTTTCCATGGACCCTAGTTAATTATAATTTTTACAGCATTATGATCTGAAAAAGTAGCATTTGTTATTTTTGCTTTTCTGCATTTGTTTGCAATATTTCTATACCCAAGTACATGGTTAGTCTTTGTATATGTACCATGTACTTCTGAGAAGAAGGTATATTCCTTTTTATCTCTGTTCAGTTTTTTCCAGATTTCTATGAACTCTAATTTTTTCTAGCATTTCATTTAACTTCCCTTACTTCTTTCTTATTTATTTTTGGTTCAATTTATCTAGTTCTGAGAGGGGAAGGTTAAGATCACCCTCTACTATGGTATTACTATTTATTTCCTCCTTGAGCTCCTTCAATTTTTCCTTTAGAAATCTAGATGCTAGCCTTCCCAATAAGATCAGGAGTGAAACAAGGATGCCCATTATCAATTATATTATTTAACATTGTACTAGAAACACTAGCAGTAGCAATCAGAGAAGAAAAATTGAAGGCATTAAAGTAGGCAGTGAGGAGACTAAACTATCACTCTTTGCAGATGATATGATGGTCTACTTAAAGAATCCTAAGGAATAAACTAAAAAGCTATTGGAAATAATCAACAACTTTAGCAAAATTGCAGGATACAAAATATTCCCACATAAATTATCAGTATTTCTATATAGAACCAACACATATCAGCAGCAAGACTTAGAAAGAGAAATTTCTTTTAAAATCACCCTAGATAATATAAAATATTTAGGAATCTATTTGCCAAGACAAACACAGGAACTATATGAATACAACTACAAAATGCTTTCCACACAATTAAAACTAGATGTAAACAATTGGAAAAACATTAATTGCTCATGGGTAAGATGAGCTAACATAATAAAAATTACAATCCTACCCAAATTAATTTACTTATTCAGTGCCATATCTAACAAACTACCAAGAAAATTTTTTACTGAATTAGAAAAAAAAAATACAACAAAGTTCATTTGGAAGAACAATAGGACAAGAATATCAAGGAAAATAATGAAAAAAATGTGAAGGATGGGGTCTTAGCCGTACCAGATCTGAAAGTGGATGATAAAGTAGTGGTCATCAAGCCAATGTGGTACTGGTTAAGAGAGAGAAGGGAGGATCAGTGGAATAGACTAGGAGTAAATGACCTCAGCAAGATAGTGTACAATAAACCCAAAGATCCCAGCTTTTGGGACAAAAATCCACTATTTGATAAAAAAATTCTGAGAAAATTGGAAAATGGTATGGGAGAGATTAGGTTTAGATCAATATATCACACACTACACCAAGATAAACTCAGAATAGGTGAGTGACTTAAATATAAAGAAGGAAACTATAAGTAAATTAGGTGAATATAGAATAGTTTACTTGTCAGATCTATGAGGAAGGAAAAATTTAAAACCAAGCAAGAGATATAGAATATTACAAAATATAAAATGAATAATTTTGATTACATTAAGTTAAAAAGGGTTTTGTACAAACTAAAACAATACAACCAAAATTAGAAGGGAAGTAACAAATTGGGAAAAAATCTTTATAACAAAAACCTCTGACAAAGGTCTAATTACTCAAATTTATAAGGATCTAAATGAATTGTACAAAAAATCAAGCCATTCCCTAATTGATAAATGGGCAAGGGATGTGAATAGACAATTTTCAGATAAAGAAATCAAAACTATCAATAAGCACATAAAAAGTGTTCTAAATCTCTTATAATTAGAGAAATGCAAATCAAAACAACTCTGAGGTACTACCTCACACCTAGCAGATTGGCTAACATGACAACAAAGGAAAATAATAAATGTTGGAGGGGATGTGGCAAAATTGGGACATTAATGTACTGCTGGTGGAGTTGTGAATTGATCCAAACATTCTGGAGGGCAATTTGGAACTATGCCCAAAGGGCTTTAAAAAACTGCCTGCCCTTTGATCCATCCATACCCCTGCTGGGTTCATACCCCAAAGAGATAATAAGAAAAAAGGCTTGTACAAAAATATTCATAGCCATACTCTTTGTGGTGGCAAAAAATTGGAAAATGAGGGGATGCCTTTCAATTGGGGAATGGCTGAACAAATTGAGGTATCTGTTGGTGATGGAATACTATTGTGCTAAAAGGAATAATGAACTGGAAGAATTCCATGTGAACTGGAATGACCTCCTGGAATTGATGAAAAGTGAAAGAAGCAGAACCAGGAGAACATTATTCATAAAAATGGATACACTGTGGCATATCTAATGTAATGGACTTCTCTACCAGCAGTAATGCAATGATCTAGGACATTTCTGAGGGACTTTTGATAAAGAATGCTATCTACATCCAGAGAAAGAACTGTGGCAGTAGAAACACAAAAGAAACACAACTGTTTGATCACATGGTTCAATGGGGATATGGTTGGGGATGTAGACTCTAAACTATCACCCTAGTTCAAATATTAATAATTTGGAAATAGGTCTTGATCAGTGACACATGTAAAAGCCAGTGGAATTGCTTGTTGGCTATGGGACGGGGATGGGAAAGTACATGATTCATGTAAGCATGGAAAAATATTCTTAAATAAACTTAAAAAAATCTAAATGCTAAACCTATACCATTTGGTACATAGATGTTTAGTAATGATATTCCTTTATTACTTATTGTACCTTTTAACAAAATGTAATTCCCTTCCTTATCTCTTTTAATCAGATCAGTATCTACTTTGGCTTTCTCTGGTATCATGATTGCTACTCCTGCTTTTTTTTATTTTAGATTATGCATAATAAATGCTGTTTCAGCCTTTTACCTTGAATTTGTGTGTGTCACCCTGCCTCAAATGTGTCTCTTGTAAACAATATATAATAGGATGTAGTTTTTTAATCCACTGTGCTAAATGCTTCTGTTTAATGGGTGAGTTCATCCCATTCACATCAAGCATTATGATTACCAACTGTGTATTGCCCTCTATCTTATTATCTATCTCCTTTAGATCCTGCTCTATTCCCTTTCACTCTATTCCTTCTTACCAGTATTTTGCTTTTTGTCAACCCCCCCACAGTTCCCCCACCTTCTATTCCCCTCAACCCCCCACCCCCAATTCCCTTGTCTTGTTCTCCTACTTCTCTATAGGGTAAAATAGAATTTTATGTCCCACTGAGTATTGTGCATTTTAAAATGTTCTAAGTCCTGGGAGACTACATCTCCCAGTACTTCCTATCACAACTTCCTCAGACACATCCCACTTCCTTTGTGGGAGGTGTCTGAGAAAGTATAAAAAAGAGAGCTTCACCAGTGTTTGGTGCCTTTTTTGGACAAGTTCCTTTTCCCCAGAGGAGAGTCCCTTTCCCCAGAGAGCCTTGATGATCTACCTCCTAGCTTACCCAGACCTTTTCCCTTTCCTAACCTAAATAAACCCAGGTTATTCTATCCCTAAAGTGTGGCCTGATTTTGTTGAGCTCTGAAGGACTTGGGTTAATTTCCCCATCAGGGCTGGGGACTGGCTACCCAGGCTACCTACCTTCCCTACCTTTTTTTCCCTTACCTTCTCATCCTCATCCTCCTCCTCCCTTCCTTTTTCAACAACACAGTATACTCATTTTCCCCTCTCTGAGTCAGTAACAAAGAGAGTAAAGTTTAAGCATTGCCCCTCACCAACCTTATCCTCCCCTTTCTATATTGATTTTTCTCACCTCTTTATGTTATATAATTTGCCTTATTCTAGTCTTCCTTCCTTTTTCTCTCAGTGAAGCCCTCTCTTTCAGCCCCTGATTGATATTTTACATGACATTGATATGCATACATATCATATCATACATACCTATGATTACATACCATCACATTTACATATACATCATATCATCATAATACATCATGTTATCATAATCAGCTTACTTTTCCACCCTCTTTCGGAGTAAATTCCTTCTATTTTCTCTACTACTGAGAGTCATTTTTGAAAATTATAGAAATCTTCCTTCAATGTAGACATATAAATATTTTTACCTTAATGAGTCCCTTAAATATTCTCTTCCTTATTTACTTTTCTGGGCTTCTCTTGTGTCTCATATTTGGCCTTCAAATTGTTTGTTTAGGTCTGGCTACTTCCTCAGTAATGCTTGGAAATGCTCTTACTTATTGAATGACCACTTTTTCCCCTGAAAGAGTATACTCAGTTTTGCTGGATAGGTGACTCTTGTGTTGTAAACCAAAATCTTTTCCTTTTTAAATATCATATTCCATGCCTTCTGATCATTTAGTGTAGAAGTCACTAGATCCTGAGTGACCTCAATTGTAGCTCCATGGTATTTTAATGGTTTCATACTGACTTCTTGAAGACTTTTTAGTTTGGCTTTGTGGCTCTTGAATTTGGCTATTACATTCCTGTAAGTTGTCAACTGAAGATTTCTTTCTGGAGGCAATCTGTGAATTCTTTTAATTTCAATTTTATTTTCTTGTAAAAGGATCTCTGGGCAGTTTTATTTGATAATTTCTTGTAATATAACATCCAAGGTTTTTCATCTTAATGGCTTTCAGGTAATCCAATATAGAATATCCTTTTTTCTTATTCATTCAAGTTTCTATTGGTGCCATTGACTATTCACCCCCTCTTCCCCCCTCCCTGTCTCATTTCAGACCATTTAGTGCTCCAACCTTTCCCTGTGAATAATTCTTCTAATTACTAAAATAGTGAATACAGTTTTTGAAGATTACACCTAACATTTCTTCATATGTCAATACAAATAATTTGATTGTATTAAAGCCCTTAAAGAGGCAAATTTAGACATAAGAGTTTTCTTTCTTTCCCCTCTGTTTCTTATTTACTTTTTCATGTTTCTCTTGTTTTTTTGTGTTTGGATATCAAACTTTCCATTTAGTTCTGGTCTTTTCTGTGCAAATACTTGGAAATCTTCTATCTTGTTCAATGCCCATACTTTCCCCTGGAAGAATAAAGTCAGTTATGATGGGTAGATGATCCTAGGTTGTAGACCCAGTTCTCTTGCCTTTCTGAATATCATATTCCAAGCCTTGTGGTCTCTTAGTGTGGAGGCTGCCAGATCCTGTTTCATCCTGATTTGTGCTCTTTGATATATGAATTGTCTCTGGCTTCTTGTAAAATTTTTTCTTTTACTTGGAAGCTCTTGAATTTGGCTATTATATTCCTGTCTTTTCAGGGTTTAGTGTAGAGGGTGATCTATGGATCCTTTTAATGTCTATATTGCCTTCTTGTTGTAGAACTTCAGGGCAGTTTTGCTGAATAATTTCTTTTAGTATGGAGTCCAAATTTCTATTAATTTCTGCTTCTTCAGGAAGACCAATGATTCTCAAATTGTCTCTTCTAGACCTGTTTTCTTGATCTGTCAATTTCTCAGTGAGATATTTCATGTTTCCTTCTATTTCATCAGTCTTTTGACTTTGCTTTTTTTGTTCTTGCTGTCTTGAGAGATCATTGGATTCTACTTGCCCAATTCTTGTCTTTAGAGACTGGTTTTCTGCTATAAACTTTTGATTTTCCTTTTTGATTTGGTCTATCCTGTTTTCCAGCTGTTTGATTTTGGTCTCCAATTTGCTTATCAATCCTTTTGATTTTGGGGTTGTCTTTCTCCAATTGGGAGTTTTTGTCTTTTAATATGTTAATTTCCTTTTGAGCTATTTCCCACTTCTCTCACCAGATCCCTTCCATATTTCTCATGATCTCAAATTTGAACTCTTCAAGAGCTTTGACCAATTTTCATTATTTTGGGAAGGTTTGGATATGATTATTTGTTTGTTCTCCTCTGCTGTTTGCTCTGTTGTCTGGCTTTTTTCTGTGTAAAAGTTGTTGAGTGTTAAAGATTTCTTCTTGATCTTTTTCTTTTGGGGTTATTGCGACTGGCTTGCCATTGTTAGCTGGGCACCCTCTCAGATTTATCCTCACACCCAGGGTCTGTCTGCACTCTTTAGGCTCCTGAGGTCTCAGGTCTAGTTGTTCTCAGGGTCAAGCCTCTTGGTGGTCCCCTTGCTTGTTCCTCTGCCTGAAGCTCCTTTAACAGTCTCAGGGTTCTGCTTCCATAGTCATACACCCTCTGCACTGGGTCCCCACCCAAGGTCCACGCCTGAGCTCAGGTTCCAAATCCTCACCTAAGTCCATGCCTGAGTCCACACCTGCATCCTTCTGTGCCTGAGCTCAAGGTCTGTGTTCAAAGTCTGGTTCTTTAGCCTCTTGGGGTCTTAAGTCTTGCTTCTCACAGGAACAGGCACTGGTGAGCTGCCAAGAATTTAATGAATGCCCCAAATTTGCTCTAACTCTTGTGTGCTGGCTTTACCACTGTAGGTGGTGTGGAGGGGAAGGAGTTGCTCAGCTCACTTTTTAGTGGGAGTTATTTCACCCCTTTATAACAAGGAAATGCCCTGATCCCACATACCTTCAATGGTGCAGCCTGTTGTGGGGTCCCTTCATTCATCTGGATTTGTTTTAATGTCCTCTTAAGGAGTATGTGTAGGTAAGGAGAGGTTAAGCAACTGCTTTTTACTCTGCTGCCAACTTAACCCAGAACTGCACCTTGCTTTTTGTCTCCGTAAAAAGTCTTTAGAGTTATGTGCTTTTTTGATTGTTTGCTCATTTTTCCTATCTAATTATAGAGAGGCTCTAGTTTCTGGGGAGTTTGGGTACCTTCTTAAACTTCAATCCTTCCTTGATGTTATTTTCAGCTTATTTTCTGGGTTCTTACTTATTTGCCAGATGGTCTGGGGGCTGAGAGCTCCTAGAGTCCCCTCTCCTTGCTGATTCTATCGACCCTTGAGATGCTGATAGCTTAAAGACTTTCCTCAAGCTTGAGTGTAAGCTTTTGATCTCAGTTTGAACTTGATTATGTCAGGTGCTGATCAGATTTTAGCCCCAGGCTTAGGCTCATGGTTTTGGTCTCAAGGTGTTCTTTTTTCAATCAGGCACACCCTTGATTTCCCTGCCCTGGAGCTTTACCCTTAGTTTGGGACAAAAATATCCTGGGGAGGCTCCCCTTGAGAACTGTGTCCTCACCCCAAACATTGGATTATGTCCTCACTCTAAGCCCAGACTGGGATTCTTGGCTTTGCTCTGGGCCCATGAGGATCAGCCCCCTTCAACCCAGATTGCCTTGGGCTGGGACTCTGGACTTCTCCATAAGTTTGCAATTTCAAGGGGTGCTAGTTGGCTTGGAACACTAATTGCCTGGCAGTATCTCAGGGTCTGACTTAGCTTGAGCTTAATTTTGGAACCTATGGAAGCAGATGTGTGTGGGGCAGTGGGGGATGTGGTTTGCTCTTGGCTTGCTCTTCACTTGCTGCTAGCCTCTTGCTAGCTCTGCTCCCCTCTCACCTCAGTTCCCCAGATGATCTCTACCTATCTTTTGGGTTTTTCTTTTTTGAAGGTTGTTTCCCTCTGTCTCTGTTGGTTCTTTCACTCCTGTATTCGTTTTGTAGTGATATTTTACTCATGGTCAGAGAGGATTTTCATGGTGAAATGGCTGCTCTTTTCCTAGTTACTCCTCCATCTTGGCTCCAGTTGTATTATTTTTTAAAATAGATTTGGTCACTGTTTTTCTGCTCTGTGCTCTGGTCATTTCCCAGAAAGGGCCCCTGTTTCCCTGAAGCAACAAGTATTAATGATCCTGTTGACCCTGGATAATTGTTGCTATAGGGGAATAGGGGCCCTTCCTGGGTAAAGACTGGAGAACACACCACTTTGAAAGTACCAAAAAACTTTCAAAGCCTCAGAACAACCTCTGAAAACAGCAGCATAAAAAAAACTCTTGAGGTTAGGACAGTACCTCCCCATTCCAGATAAGCAGAGCCCAACTTTAACATGAGATTCAAAATGAAGAAATATGCTGGGAAAATTAGTAAATAAAAAAATAAAGAATTTGACTTAAAAAGCTGTTATGCTGTCAGGGAGGGAAGACCAAGGCATAAACTTCGAAGACAGCTATATGAAAACAGGTAAAAGCAAAGCCTGAAAGAAAATGTTAATGGATCCAAGGCTAGCATGAATTCCTAGAAGAGTTAAAGAAAGAAATGAGAAGTAGAAGAAAAATTGGGAAAATGAGACCAATAAAAAAAAAAGAAAAGAAAAAGAGAATTATTGTTCATTTTTTTTGTCCTTCATTTTCGAAGAGGACTAATAACATCACAGGGGGATATCATAGCTTTTGCATGAATTGGATTTAAGTGAAACAGAACTGTATAAAGTCATTTGCCTCACTTTTTCTTCCAGAGTCATTGAAGTCCAGAGGCAAGACAAAAGTAAAAATGATAGATGATGGCCCATGATGTAGTGGATGACCTTGGCATCTTTGATGTCTGACCAAGCTCTAAATGTCCCGCAGTGCCTGCTTCAACTGCCATGATGGCTATTGGAATAAAGTCTTATCATCTGCCCATTCCACTGTAGAAAGTCTTCAGGTGCTTGGGATAGACAGTTCCCTAACTCACTGACAGGTTTGAGGGCTGAAGTTGATATCAACCTGGTTTAACCCATCTGCTACATGTGTGTGGCTGCTATGCATGCCACAGCTTCTTGAAGGCCTAGGTGATTTGAGTTAAAGGTGACCACTAAAGGGGCATGATTAGCCTTGAAAAGGGCTTGGCAAGCCCTCACACCAGAGGTGCTAGTCCTTCTTGCATACTCCTTATACCCCATAATGAATCTTAATATTATCAGAATTGCTTCAAATAAGGAAGAATACATACACTCACACTATCAGTTGGGTTTTATCAAACAGGGAGAAAGGAGAGCAAGGAGGTACTAAATATGGGGGAAGGGTTGAAAGGGGTAGGGCAGATTGGGGAGGCAGTGGTAGACAGCAAAGCAAAATCTGAGGAGACAAAACAAAAAGAGAGAAGGATAAAGAAAAATGGGGTAGATAGAATACACAATTATTGATCAAAACTGTGAATGTGAATGGGGTGAGTTAACCCATAGAATGGAAATAGATAGCAGAATAAATTCGAAGCCATAACCCAACAATATGTTGCATACTAGAGACATACTTAGGATGGAAAGACACAATATTGAAATGAATGGCTAGCAGAGTTTGTTATATTTTAGGTCAGTGATGGGCAAAGTACGGTATGTGGGCCAGAGTGGGGCAGGGGGGCCTGAAATATTCTATTGGACTGTGTGACATTATTCCTAAGCTGATGAATACAATGAGTAGGATACAATACAATGAAACTTTGAAAGAGTTGCCTTAGAAATAAATAGACAGATGAGCATTTCCTTTCCTTGGCCCACTCTTTAAAAAGTTTGCCCATTACTGCTTTAGGTGAAGCAAAGAGGGGAGGGGTGGCACATATATTTTATATGATTTCATATGGCTAATTGATATCATATTGTTTGCCTTCTTGGTGGTTTGGGGGATGGTGAGAGGAAGAGAATTTGGAGATAAGAATTTAAAAAGAAAAGAATGTTAAAATAAAAATTAAAATATTTAAAATTAATTAAATTAAATATTTAAAATTTAAACAAATATTAAAAATTAAAATTAAAAAATAAATATTTAAATAAAAAGACAAACTTTAATTTTATCTAAAGTGTGAAAACAATGGAATTGGGTAATAATGAAACCATTTTTACTATAAGCATTAGTTGGTTCAATTGCTTTAAAAATGTGTTCAATTGCTTAATACTAAAATTACTGGAGAGGTAGTTATTGGAGACAACATCCAAACATTTTGATGTTTTGAAGAAAATAATTGAAAAAGGTGGATATGCTGATGAATATGTTTTTAATGTAGGTAGAACAGGCTTATTCTAGAAAGAAATGCCTTCCAGACTTTTCATTTCTGAAAACAAAACTCAGAATGGATTTAAAGTGTCAAAGGGTTGCCTGCCACTTATACTGGGAGGTTATGCAGAAGGTGATTT
>NC_058132.1:279154336-279162731 GCF_016433145.1 Gracilinanus agilis | reverse complement strand
TATTGGAATAAAGTCTTATCATCTGCCCATTCCACTGTAGAAAGTCTTCAGGTGCTTGGGATAGACAGTTCCCTAACTCACTGACAGGTTTGAGGGCTGAAGTTGATATCAACCTGGTTTAACCCATCTGCTACATGTGTGTGGCTGCTATGCATGCCACAGCTTCTTGAAGGCCTAGGTGATTTGAGTTAAAGGTGACCACTAAAGGGGCATGATTAGCCTTGAAAAGGGCTTGGCAAGCCCTCACACCAGAGGTGCTAGTCCTTCTTGCATACTCCTTATACCCCATAATGAATCTTAATATTATCAGAATTGCTTCAAATAAGGAAGAATACATACACTCACACTATCAGTTGGGTTTTATCAAACAGGGAGAAAGGAGAGCAAGGAGGTACTAAATATGGGGGAAGGGTTGAAAGGGGTAGGGCAGATTGGGGAGGCAGTGGTAGACAGCAAAGCAAAATCTGAGGAGACAAAACAAAAAGAGAGAAGGATAAAGAAAAATGGGGTAGATAGAATACACAATTATTGATCAAAACTGTGAATGTGAATGGGGTGAGTTAACCCATAGAATGGAAATAGATAGCAGAATAAATTCGAAGCCATAACCCAACAATATGTTGCATACTAGAGACATACTTAGGATGGAAAGACACAATATTGAAATGAATGGCTAGCAGAGTTTGTTATATTTTAGGTCAGTGATGGGCAAAGTACGGTATGTGGGCCAGAGTGGGGCAGGGGGGCCTGAAATATTCTATTGGACTGTGTGACATTATTCCTAAGCTGATGAATACAATGAGTAGGATACAATACAATGAAACTTTGAAAGAGTTGCCTTAGAAATAAATAGACAGATGAGCATTTCCTTTCCTTGGCCCACTCTTTAAAAAGTTTGCCCATTACTGCTTTAGGTGAAGCAAAGAGGGGAGGGGTGGCACATATATTTTATATGATTTCATATGGCTAATTGATATCATATTGTTTGCCTTCTTGGTGGTTTGGGGGATGGTGAGAGGAAGAGAATTTGGAGATAAGAATTTAAAAAGAAAAGAATGTTAAAATAAAAATTAAAATATTTAAAATTAATTAAATTAAATATTTAAAATTTAAACAAATATTAAAAATTAAAATTAAAAAATAAATATTTAAATAAAAAGACAAACTTTAATTTTATCTAAAGTGTGAAAACAATGGAATTGGGTAATAATGAAACCATTTTTACTATAAGCATTAGTTGGTTCAATTGCTTTAAAAATGTGTTCAATTGCTTAATACTAAAATTACTGGAGAGGTAGTTATTGGAGACAACATCCAAACATTTTGATGTTTTGAAGAAAATAATTGAAAAAGGTGGATATGCTGATGAATATGTTTTTAATGTAGGTAGAACAGGCTTATTCTAGAAAGAAATGCCTTCCAGACTTTTCATTTCTGAAAACAAAACTCAGAATGGATTTAAAGTGTCAAAGGGTTGCCTGCCACTTATACTGGGAGGTTATGCAGAAGGTGATTTTAAATTAAAACAAATGCTTGTTTATTGATTTCAAAATCCTCATGCTCTGGGAAGTTACAACCATTGATTGTTTCTGGGTCTTTGCCAGTTTAATAAGAAAGCATGGGTGACTAAAGCTGTTTTTGAAGACTGGTTTTTCACATTACTTTGGCCTAGCTTTTGAAAAATATTCCAAAAATTGGTCATCCAAGTATATTTGTTTTATCATGTAAGTATATTTGCAATCGAATGGACCTAGAGTGGGATAAAGCTCCCTCAGGGTTTATACAAAGATTTAAAGACAGTTTAGATTGTGGCACTGAAAACGTTTGAATGACAATAAGATTTTTGTTGTATTAGTATAGACTTTTCTTCAGGCCATTTGTTCAGTAATATTTTCATTCTTTAATTTTCAAAAATTAATTTATGCATTAAAATGTAATTCTATGACTATTTTATTACTTTGTAATAAACTTGAATTAAAAATAAATTTCTTATTCTTTGCTGCTATATTACATTAATAAACAGATAAAATTTATTTTAAAAATTTTCATTGCATATTTCCATTGTGCTGGAATCAATTGCTGTATTTTAAATAAAATAATAACTTTCAATAACATATATTTGAATAATGAAACTACTTAATGTGATCCAGTATAAACTAATGCAGCCCTATCTGTAATTATAGTGTGTAATTGCACTTGATGAAGTGCTAAATATGTAAACATGGGTTTATTAACTCTTTTATTAAATAATCAATCAATAAATATTTATTATATTAGGGAAAAGATAAGCCTTGTCCTCAAAGAGTTCACAATCTAATGAGGGAGACAGCAAGTAAACAAAGATATACAAATAAGCTATATATAGGATAAATAGGAAATAATTATCAGAGGAAAGGCATTAAAATTGAGAGTTTAGGAAAGGTTTCCTGTAAAAGATAGGACTTTGTGTGAGACATAAGTGAATCCAAGGAAGCCAACAGGCAAAGTTGAGGAGAGAGAGCATTCCAGGCATGGAAGATAGCCAGAGAAAATGCCCAGAGCCAGGGAAGGATTATCTTGTTTATGGAATGACCAGGAGGTGAGTGTCCCTGCACTGAAGAGTACTTGGCAGATGGTAGGGTAGAAAGAAGCCAGGTTATAAAGTGCTTTGAATGCCAAATAAAACATTTTGTAGTAGATCCTGAAGGCAAAAGAAAGTCACTGAAGTTACTCGATTATGGTGGGGAGGGAGATGCTATGGTTGGATCAGTGCTTTAGGAAAATATCTAAATGAAAGATGGATTGGCATGGGAGGAGACTTTAGGAAGGAAGGTCCATTAACAGGCCATATCAATAATCCAGGCCTGAGATGTTAAGGGCCTGGACAGGAGGAATGGTGATGTCAGAAGAGAAAGCGGGGTTATATAGTTAAGAGATATTTTAAGAGTAAAAGCAGCCAGCACTGGCAACAGATTGAATATGGAGTGAGAGACAAGGAGGAATTGAGGTAGACTTCTAGGTTGTGAGCCTGATGATCTGAAGATTGTGTTGTCCTCTACAGTAATCGGAAGATACGGCTGAGAGAGAAAATATAATGACTTCTGTTTTGGACATATTTAGCTTAAGATGTCTGCAGGATGTCCACCTCAAGATGTCTGAAAGGTGTGTGGATATAAAAGATTGGAGGACAACAGAGACATTGAGGCAGGAAAGGCAGATTTGAGATTCATCAGCATAGAGATGGTAATTGAATGCATGAGAGTTGATGAGGTCACCAAGAAAAGCAATATAGAAGAGAAGAGGGTCCAGGACAGAATCTTGTGAAGTATCTATGTTTAAAGGACATGATCTGGATGAAGATCCAGCAAAGAGACTGAGAAGTGGTGATTAGAGATGTAGAAAGAGAAATAGGAGAGAATGCTGTCCTGAAAACCTAGAGAACAGAATATTCAGAAAGAAAGAGTTGTTAAGTGTCAAAGCCATTGTATTTGAAGAATAAGATCACTGATAACTTTAGAGAGAGATCAAGAGATAACTTGGTGGAATTAAAAGTTCAAAAGCCATATTTCTCCCCTCTGACTCTCTTTTATGAGGTACACTTTTCCTTGATTAGCTCTAAAAGGGAATGACATAATTGGCAAATCAGGAAAATTCATTATGTCTCTGGTGGATTTAAATAGTTAGAGAAATTTTGGCAGTTTATTAGTTCTTTGGCAAATTAATCTACAGGTGGAAGAGTTTCAGCCTCCAAAGATGGAGTCTGATGGAACAATGGTAATTGAAAATATAGGAAGCATATAAACACATACTTCCAAATGGTGGTGGAAAAGTGTATTTTTACGACTGCTATTCTTTCTATATCTTCTCAGTAAGTGAACTTTTCTGTAAAGTTAATTGAGGCTACAAGGTAAGGGAAAAAATGGGAAGCATACTAGGAAATTGTGAGCAATATTTTAGAAATCTGACCCCTCAGGGTTATCCCTAGCTTAGTGGGCTTATGGGATTCCATTTTTGTTAGTACAAATCTACACTGAGGAGAAAGGGAGTGCTACATTTTCATAGGATGTTAGGAATATATATTTCAGGTAGGTATTTTTTATTCTTTATTTGTTGTAATTATATCTTTAAAATCTACTTTATCTGTTGATAATGGTTGATTCTCTCAGTTTCAAATTAATAAAAGATTATGAAAGTTCTATAGTAAAAAAACGTTTCATAGAAATCATATCAGAATGCTTATCCTCCAAGAAAGTACCAACAGCCAAGAAAGAAGCTGTTGTCTCCAAAAGAGAGTTAAATCTTTTAAAGGCCATAAAGGCCATGTTGATGGCTATTCCTAGCCAGAAAAGGAAGAAAATTGAAATAGTTCCTACTTTCAATGACAGTGAAATAAAACTAAAAACAAATCAACAAAATACATGAGTCCATAGATTGCACAAGTACCTTCAGAAAAGGACCCTTAAAGAGGAATAAGCTTATATGATCATTGATCTCTTCCTGAGTAAACTAGAAAAAGGTATTCATTGTGGATATTGAGGCCACCAAGCATTGGTTCAAACAAATTATAAAGAAATTCTATGGCAAAGATATGGCCAAGATCAACAAATAAATCTGACTTGATGGAGAAAAGGTCTATGTGAGACATGCCTAAACTTGTGATAGTTTGGATATTATCAATAAAACTGCAATCACCTGAGTTATAACAAGTAATTTCCAGTATTATAAAATAAAATAAAATAAATGGCCAGCTCAGAGTAATTGTCATGTGGAGTTTGACTTCTTTGTTCATACCTAGCCTTTTTTCCTACTTAAGTTTTCAGAAACTTTGCTTCTGTTTCTTATTGTAGTGGGTTGTCTTTTTATATATTGCCACCATCCTAACAATAATTAAAACTCATGATGCTTGGTAATTAACTCCAAGGTCAAGAATACATTAGTATACAGTTAAATTATAACAGTTTGATTTAAGATGGTCATAAAAAGGAATACATTTAAATTCTACTAACATTGAACTCTATTCTGCCTTTTCTAAGAAGCCTAAACAATTTATTTAAGCCACAAACTTAAAATAAGATTGCTAAGATTACTTTCACTAGATTGTTTTTAAATCTTATTGTCACGAACAAGTATCTTATTGGTGTTGGGGATAGAGTGGGGAGGAACCAAGGAAAACATATGGAAGAGTATGCAATATAAGAAGTTGCAAATCAGAATTGATGTTTGTCACCATTTATTTAACTGGCTTCCATCAAATCAGGGGCATCTAGTCATGCAAACATAAAAGTCTTTAAACAGTTCTTGAGTGCTTCAATGGATGTAAGGTCTTAGTCATATAGGTATTTTCCTCTAGTAGTTCAAATACATCAACGCCTCCCCTTGAGTACTCTTTGTTAACATCTTCCTATAAGCCAACTAAAGTGGGTCTTCCCAACATGTTGAAGCCTTCCTCAAAATGCTTTGACCTTAATTGGTTTCCAAGTTATGTTGACTGTAATTTGTTTTCTTTCACTTTTTTTAAGGGACCAAATTTGTTTTTTGTTCATATTTTTATTTTTTGTTCATACTTATTTTTCACAAGAAGTTGAAGACTATTTTCAACATGTGACTATGCACTGCTCTTTTGATGATGAGCAGTTTTGATTATTCAGTTTGTTGCATTCAATGCTTGATAGTTCTATAGGATTGTCAAAGGAATATTAATGATAGTAAGAAGACTCAGGTTAGTTAAAGTGCTATGCAGTTTTATTTCTGAGACCAATTTATCATTCATTTGTAATTCAGTGTTTATTCAAGATATACATCCTGATAGACAGTCTTTATGGACATCTAGGATAATATTCGTTTTTTCATCCACTTAGTTTTTTCTGTTTGCATAGTTAGGGCAAACTCCTGAGTGAGTGTAGAACTCATTTAGGATCCTTAGCAATGTTCCAGAGCTTAATATATAATTACTATATAAGCAGAAATATTTTGAGGATCTTCCCACTTGTGAGGAATTCCTTTTCTTTTTCTTCTTCTTTTTTTTTTATTTTTTAAACCCTTACCTTCCATCTTGGAATCAATGCTGTGTATTGGCTCTAAGACAGAAGAGTAGTAAAGGCTAGGCAATGGGGGTCAAGTGACTTGCCCAGGGTCACATGGCTGGGAAGTATCTGAGGCCAGATTTGAACCTAGGACCTCCCATCTCTAGGCCTGGCTCTCAATGCACTGCCCCGGGAATTCCTTTTCAAGTAGAATTCCTGAGCAGATCTCCAAGATCCTGATGAACACCTTTGGAGAGCATAATGTTTGTTTTATATATGCCTAATTTGATATTATCAATCAGAGGATGGTTAAACAAAGCTAGGTGTACTGTTGGAAAGGAATCATTCATAATCTTAGAATTTGCTTGGAAGTTAGCTTGCTGGAAGAGAGTCTCTAAAGCTACATTTTGTTTTACTGATTCAAAAGATTTGAGTTCTAATACATATATATATATATATATATATGTATATATATATTACATACATGATAGAATCTTTTGTTATCTATACTTTTTAACAGTGATGCAGTTGTAAAGAGTTGATCTGGTATGAAAATCATTTGTAAATATTTCTTATTTCTTTCTCAAATTTTCACCAAGGATACTCTTGAGTGTAAATTATTCTCTTACTTATTTTATAGACACGGGGAAATAATCATGATGATTGTTAGAAATAACATCCACTTTTTAAAAATCTTTTGGTATTTTCACCCCTTCCAGAGAGAATGAGAAATGATCTTACAAAACCCTCAAAAAAATAAAAGATTATTAGTAATAAGGTTGGTGGCTGGCTTTTCATCTTCAATGAGCAAGAAGAAATGGGATTAGACTATGAATTATTTTAAGGTAGCTAAAAGAACTTCCAGAGGTTGAATTTAACTTGTCAGAACTAGTTACTAGGTGCAACTCTGGAATTTTGTTCTCTAATTATCATTCCAAGCATAGTAGCTATTTACTTGCTATTTTAAGTGCAACCCTGCCTAAGGCAAGAGTTGGATCAATAGATTTTCGAAGATGAGGTTCTACAAATCAGAATTAGGCACTTAGCAAACAGCAAATTAATTTTCCTATTTTAATATTGTAGATTTAGTTCTCTCCCCTAATCCATGGACATCTTGTCCATGATTATCTACTCTACCTTATCACTGATATAAATGTTTTATGTCTCCTAGTATGTCATTCCCCCCCCCCCCCCATGGAAATTACTCATTTCAATGATCATTTGGAAGCTGTACCATCTCTTAATGACTGACTACTCTGTTCCTATTCTACTACCTGCTAACATAGCAGAGATCCAATGAGTTTGGAAATGCTCCTGATGACAGGAAGATATAATAATTGTATGAGATATGTACCATAAAATAAATTTATGAAACAGATTCTGACTTTGATTTATTCAAAAGAAAGCAAGGATGCAACTTTTAGTGCTTGATTGGTTGCATCTGACAGTCCCCAGTCACCAATTCATTTAAACATTTGAACACAATATGATGAATAGTCACTGGGTTGATAAAAAGTTATAAGATATAAAATTTAGATCTAGGGTAAAAAGGAGTATGGAAAAGGTCATAGTAAAATATCTAAAGAGCAATTGGAAAGAGGAGATTTTATTGAAATTTTTTCTTGCTCTCATTTAATTATCTAATAAACCCTGCCACAAAGGGTAATAAAAATAAAGGAAAGAACATTAAATTCCCACTGCAGTACTAATTATGGAACCAGGGTTCACTAGATTCATTAACCTAGAGAGACTTGAGCTATCATCTTTGGAAAACAATCCAATATACAGTAACACCCTTTTGCTCCCTGTAACCCAGCTCCCATTGGTGGAGGGAATTGTGAGGTATGATTTTATATATGCAGTCATCTCTCACTGTATCACAGTTCACTTATCACAGCTTCACTGATATTTCAGGTTTAAAATACATACATATATATGTATATATATATATATATATATATATATATTTAATTCTGTATCGCGGAGTTATTGTAGCACACTATTGGCTGCTGAAATTGAAAGACGACCAACCACAGAGTTGTGTTCTATATCCTGGGTGCTGATTGGCTCAGTGATTGTAGGTTAATTAGAGTGTGGCAAAGGTTTATAGGAGAATGGGAAGGGTTTATAAAGCCTTAAAATAGATATAAATCAGTGATTCCCAAAGTGGGCACCACTGCCCCCTAGTGGATGTTGCAGTGATAGCCACAGGTTATCTTTCCTATTAATTGCTATTAAAATTAAAAAAAAAATAATTTCCAGGGGGCTGAGTAATATTTTTTCTGGAAGAGGGGCAGTAGGCCAAAAAAGTTTGGGAACCACTGAAAATAATAAAATAAATATTATGCCTCTACTTCCCTGATTTTTACCTATTGCAGGGGTCTCTGGAATGT
>NC_058132.1:279111734-279148827 GCF_016433145.1 Gracilinanus agilis | reverse complement strand
AGAGAAAGAGAGAGAGAGAGAGAGAGAGAGAGAGAGAGAGAGAGAGAGAGAGAGAGAGAGAGAGAAAGTATATGTGTACACATGGGAATATTTCAGTGTAAGAGAAAGAAGGCAGGAATAGAATAAATTCCCATGAATTCTCTAATGCTAACTAAGGCTTGAGTCTTACTGTATCTCAGATTTCTCTCTTTTTCGCTCACTGTCTCTCTCTGTATCTCTATCTCTCTTCCCGACTCCTTGTCTCTCCCCGACTCCCTGTCTCTCCCTTCACTACTTTATTTCTTTTTCCTCTCATTCTGTCTGTCTGTCTGTCTGTCTCTCTTTCTGTGTCTGTCTCTGTGTCTCTGTGTCTGTCTGTCTGTTTGTCTCTCTCTTACACACACACACATACATCTATCTAGTCATTTCTTTTACATATATATATAGTAATTTTTCCAGAGTATGAGACTGGGAAGAGAAAGAAAGAAGTAATACAGGCCACCACTCTTGGACACATTTCCTGCTGCTTGAGCATTCTCTGACTTTGCCAGGTTATCTTTTGGGAAGTTGTCAAGCTTGTCTCCTTGTGCTCTTTCAGCAATAGCCTCTAACACATTGTGAAGACTTCATATGTACACACATTCATTAGTGTTAATAAATGATAATAATGCTATTATATGACTAACATGTGAATGAAGAGGAAATGAATTATCACCATCTTTGCTATCTTAATGCATTAACAAATCTACTGGCCCTGATTTCAGGAAAGTAAATGATACCTCAGCTTTGTTCTATCATAATTAATTGCAATATAAAACCTTCACATGTAACCTTAGTCCACAAAATGGGTCAAAGCCCATCTAAGGGTATTTGTAAGGAGACAATAAAATTAACACACAGTGAACTGCTCTGGGAAACAGTGAGAACTGACCTCAACCTCAGCTCAGTAACTTAAACAAATCCCTTTCATGTCCCCAAAGATCCCAGCTAAGCTGACTTTGATGGATAGAATCTTGCATTCCTTATACTTCCAGATTTCATTTGATCCTCTTTATTTAAAAAAAAATAATCAAGGGCCACTTCATAACTGTCTTGAGGGCTTCAGTTTTATTACCTCTCACCTTCTTCATGATCAGAGGTTGTGGGTGGGCTTGGCAGAATACAAAGAAAAAAATGGAACCATATGTCAACTTGTCTTCCTTGTGTGGTTGGCCTTCTTTTCCTACATGCTAATCACTTAATTGTTTGGTATAACCTACTACACTAAGGATCTCTTTGAGCCTTTCTTTTTTGATCCTACTTTCCAGCACCTCAGCTTCTTAGTTACTGATATTAAAACACAATTGCCATTTTCCCAAGAGATACGATTTGCAATGACTAAATATTGGAAACTCTGATGTCAGTGTTGCAAAGGAGAACATCTACTTGTGTTTATTTGTTTATTTTTTGTTGAAATACTCTCACTCCCTGTCTCTGTCTTTAATTTTTTCTTCTTTTCCTTTAGTCTTCCTTTTCCATTCCTTTTCTCTCTCTTCTCTCCTGATTTCTTAATACCTAAGTTGTTTTATTCTTCTCTCTCACATTTCCCACCTCCTTCCTTTCCCCCATCTTCTTTTTTTCCCCCTCCAGCTATCCCCCAGCCCCCTCTCAATCTTCTCTTCCCCTGTGAAGGGAAGAATTGAGGTTGTGAATTTTGAAGCTTGCAAAGGATTTCATGAGCATGTTACTTGTGGGAAGATAGAGTGCACATTCTTGGTATTGTCTGGGGGCATTTCTAGGGGCTTCCTTTATTCTTGTGTGTTGTGAAATAATTTTATAATCTCTCTTTTCTCTGCCTGTCCCACATTTTTTATTTATTGTCCTCCACCCACATCTCCTGCCAGCAGCTTCTGACTGTTTTTTTATTTCTCTGGCAGTTGTGGGATACTGGAAACAAAGCAGATTTGGAACAGAAGCTGATTTTTCTCCATCTGAAGTGGCCACCGTTCATTTATAACATGGTTGTTTTGTCATTACTGAGAAAAGCAAACAGCTGGTTTGATGGAAAAGGCTGCCCCAATCCCTAGGGAAGGGAGAGTTCAGATGTGATGCAAGCTGACAGAGGGTGAAAAAATCATTTCCAAAGTGATAAGTTTGTGCAGCTGTGATGGACAGCCAAGATGGCATCTGCCCAGAGAAGTAAAATTCAAGGTATCCTTTTATCCAGTGTGCGTAGAAAGGGTGATGTCAGGAGACAATTAAAATCAGTATACCATGACTTACAGTTGCTGACTAAGAGTCAAAATGCTGTAGAAACAGAGTTATGGAAACTTAGATCCTGCAAACATTTAAAGAATGCTTGCTTACTCAAGGACGTTTCAAGATTTTAGCATTCCATTGTGGTATTTTCATAATCACCAGTAGAGGCCTCCAGACACCTCATTAAGTAAACAAATACACATGACATGAATAGATGCATGGATGAAGAAAAATATGGCATTTATATTTCATGGACTTGGGATAAATGCAAGGAGTTGTTACTGTTAAGGTTGGGTTCAATGTTGTGGAGCATATTTGCCCTCCAGCTATGTCCAGAGGTGGTGGGCTGGTTCTTTTGAGCTGTATAAATTTTCCATTGCATCAATACCTAGTCTGAAACAGAAAGATCACAGTATAAAAGAATTGTAGACATAGAGCTAAAAGGGAACTTTGAGGCCATTCTGCCAAACTCCCCTTATTTTATGTATATTAAGTAACTGAAGCCTTGATAGGTGAGCAAAATATAACTCTTTCATTTAAAAAAAGGCATTATACTGATTAATACAAGAAGTCTATAATAACTTTCAATATTGATAGTATTATTGTCCCAGGTCAGCTAAACCAAATATTCTCAAGTCAGGTTTCCAGGGGCAGACAAGTGAATAGCAGAAATGTATGTGCATCTGTGTGTGTTTTAATACGGTTACAAAACTAGAGCTGTGGATACTTGACCCAAGGCATTAAATACAAAGGAACTTTACTTTTTAATCAGAACTTTGACATCTTTTGAATTGAGCACTGTCTAAGATGTTTCAGTTGGCATCTATACAAGAAGAAAGCTTTAGAGAGAAGTGTACTTAGCTAATGAATGAGGAGATTTCCATGGACTTTTTTTTGGTAAAGATATTTTATTTTATCAGTTACGTGTAATAACAATTTTCCACAAAAGTTTTCTGAAGTTAAGTGATCCAAACTGTCTTTCCTTTACTTTCCTCCCTCTTCTTGAAGATGGTAAGCATTTTGTTCTGAGTTATACATGTATTATCCAAAACATATTACCATCATCTTCATTTTTGCGAGAGAGTAATATATGTAAAACCAAAACCTCAAAATAAAGCCCCAAATAAATTAAAATGAGAAATAGTGTGCTATGATCTGCATTTTGACTCCTACAGTTCTTTCTCTAGAGGTGGATAGCATTCTTTGTCATAAATCCTTCAGAACTGTTCTGGTTTGTTGTATTGCTGAGAGCAGTTAAGTCTATCACAGTTGATTATCATACAATATTGCTGTTATTGTGTACAATGTTCTCCTGGTTCTGCATCAGTTCATATAGGTCTTTGCATCTCTTTCTGAAATTATCATTACAGCATAATAGTATTCCATCACCATCATATACCACAATTTGTTCTGTCATTCCCCAATTGATGGATATTCCTTTAATTTCCAATTCTTTGCCTTCACAAAATAGGCTACTCTAAATGTTTTTGTACAAGTAGGTCCTTTCTCCCACTTTTAAAAAATTTCTTTGAGATACAAACTTAATAGTGGTATTACTAGATCATTTGTTTTGTAGCTCTTTGGACACAATTCCAAATTGTTCTCTAGAATGGCTGGATCAGTTTATGACTCTACCAACAATGCATTAGTGTTCCAATTTTGGCACATCCCCTCCAAAGTTTATCATTTTCTTTTACTATCATATGGGCCAATATGATAAGTTTGAGGTAGTATCTCAGAATTGTTTTCATTTGCATTTTTCTAATCAACAGGATTTGGGAATTTTTAAAAACACAATTATTGATAGGTTTGATTTCTTCATCTGAAAACTGCTTGTTGATATCCTCTGACAATTTGGCAATTGGGGAATGGCTTATACTATATTACATTTAGTTCTCCATATAGTTGAGAAATTAGATCTTTATCAGAGAAATTTGTTATAAAAATTCCCTCCCCCAAGTTTGTTTCCCATCTAATCTTGGTTTCATTGATTTGTACAAAACCTTTTAAATTGAATATACTCAAAATTATTCATTTTATGTCTTGTAATATTTTCTCTCTTGTTTGGTCATAAATTCTTCTCTTCTCCATAGATCTTCCAGGCAAACTATTCTATATTCTCCTAATTTACTGATTTACTAATTTATATCCTTTATGGTTAAATAATATACCCATCTTGACCTTATCTTTGTCAGCATTAGGGCAGCATTGGCCAAGACATGGCAGGTGTGCAGAGCCTGCACTAGTATAGCTGCTCAGTTTCCCTTCTTTTCCAGTGTCCAAGGATATTTTTTTTGCATGCCCCACCCCTCTGTCCAGCTGCCCAAAGCAAGCACTTCCTCCCTTGGCTCTCTCCAGTAATGCAGGGGCTCACAGACAGCTTGACTTTACTCTCTGGGCACTGGAACTTGAAAAAGGTTGACCAACGCTGGTATAGGGTATTGGATATTGGTCTATACCTAGTTTCTGTCATATTGTTTTCCAGTTTTCCTAGTAGTTTTGGTCAAATAGTGAGTTTTTATCCTCAAAACTGGGATCTTTGGGTTAATAAACATTATATTGCTGTGGTCCTTTACCCCTAATCTATTCCATTGATCCACCAACCTATTTCTTAGTCAGAAGCAAATTGTTTTAATGATTACTAATTAATAGTATGCAGTCTGATATTTGGTACTGCTAGGCCTTTTTATTTTTCAGTTAATTTTCTTGGTTTCTTGGTCTTTTGTTCTTCTGGATGAATTTTACTGTTATTTTTTCTAGTTCTATAAAATAATTGTTAGTTTGGTTGGTATGACATTGATTTAGCATTTCAATTCTACCTAAGTTAATTTACTTAGAATTGTAATTTTTATTATTTTAGCTTAGCTATTACTGAACAATTAACGTTTTTCCCATTTTTTGGATCTGACTTTATATGAGTGAAAAGTGTTTTGTAATTGTGTTCATATAATTCTTTTCTTGGCAAGTAGATTCCCAAGTATTTTATATTGTCTAGAGATGCCTTGGGCATCTTATAACTTCTTTTTTATTTAGTAGTGAACATACAAAAATTAAAATAAAAATATAAATGTGTATGTTTATGTATATACACACATATATACATACAATTTAAAAAATTGTCTCCATTTTGGTACAAAATTATTTATTAATTACCTGTTTCATTTCATTTACAATTATATATATATTCTAATTGTAGCTGTAACTGTAACCATGTATAATTGCTGGGCAGAGTAATAGCTCATATTCCACCATGGAATATATTTGTGTGTGACATATGCGTGAGATATAATACACACATATTTCTTTAATGTTCCATTCTAGAGTATGAGCTATTATTACTCTGCTGAGGCTGCTTTGGTAACCATCTCTATTAAATACAGTTTCCCCATTGCTCAGATTTTCCATGAACCCAGTAAGTTCTTTATTTATAGTTCAACCAAGTTTAAGCAGGTTCTTACATATTAAGCACTGAAACAACAATAACTTTTGCTGACAGCATATATAAATTCATTTGTATGTTGCATTAATTGATTTTTAGCTCATTAAGAGTGGTTTTACCCTCATTTGTAAAGGAAGTGTGAAAGTATTTTTTTCCCCAACAACAGATTTGTTATTTGTTGGGGTATTAGAAAAGTGTTGATTAGGCATTATTCATCTGTCATTTGGGTTTTTAAGAGTATTCATAAATTGGAATGAACTGAGCAGAGGTGGAGGGCTGCTGGAGAAGCTGGAGTGATTGGTCAAATTAATTAGTTGGCCAAATTAATTACCTCTGGATTGAGAATGTGACATTGGAGACTATGTGGGCCAAATAATGTGCAGAATCCCTTTCTTCTCTCACCCAAATGGTCCTTCAGTTAGAGAAGAACATTAGGAAGAAAGGGAAAGGTGATCTGTAGGCTTCTCTTGGGGTAGAGGCATGTATTATGATATCTCACTGTTCCTTTCCCCAACCACCTCAACCCTATGTAGGGTCCTTGCCTTCTATCCCCAACTCTTAGGCTTTATTTGACTCCTTCATTTCATTTTAAAACAAAGGAAGGAGCAGGTTTTGAAAAATCCCTGTCTCTCAAGGGTTTTCAGAGTAACTGGCTGGTGAGCTATTGAAGGACTAGGTCCTGGGAGTTCTTTGTTCAGACTCTTCTGCTCAAGGCAAAGTATGACCTGTTTTCTGCCTGCTGCCTGAAAGCAATGAGGCTGAAAAGAATGGGGGAGAGACAAAACAAAACAAATCAGGAAATTTGAAAATATTTCTAGAAAGGCATCTATTGATGTGGCTTATGCTGCAATTTGGGGCATTGATAGGGATGTGTGTGAAATGGAAAGAATTGTTTATAGAAATCATCTGCATTCTAACAAGGAAATATTTGGGAAGAAAAAAAAAAGGATTTTTGATGGTGAATGGAATTGCCAATTTAGAACTTTATTTACATATTCATAGGACCTTAGCACCATAGATTTAGAACTGGAAGGTACCTTCATGGTCCCAACTCAATTTTACAGATCCAAGGTCCACTGAGATTGAATGACTTGCCCTGGGTCACACATTCAGTACATGTCTGAGGTGGGATTTTGTTGGAGGATTTCATCATATTCTCGCTAAACTATCACTGAATGTCATATGCAGCTAAATCTTTTTTCAGGAAAAAATTAAGCAGTTATTTTTGTATTAGTGGAATAGATTTGCCTGGACCATTCCTTTCTTTCTTTTGATCATTCGACCAACAGTATAAAAGCAATAGCTCCTCACAGATATAGCTGTGGAAAGGAGAGGATCTTCTTGATCCTGTTTTGAAAGCCTTGATCTTGGTCTCATCAGAAAGAGTTCTTTTTACCTGAACTACTGTAAGCACTTTATCTATCTGTTTATCTACCTTCTCAATGGAAACAAATGATAAATGCAAAAGAAGTGTCCTTTAGAAGGCAAAGAATTTCAGAAGATGAAAGAATAAACTACTTCTCAGAACACATGCTTCTCTGAAAAGAGAAATATTTTGTAAGGTAGAAGTAAATTACTTGAAATGGCCAAAGACAAAAGTAGAAATTCCTAGCAAAGCATGTCTAGAAGGCAGCTTATTTCTGAAAAACTTGGATATTGATTTTGATGGTTAAAACTCATTGTAAGAGTTTCAAAATTTTAGCCCAAAAAAGGCAATGTGAGTACAATGGAAAGGTCATTACTATTTACTTTGGACAAATTATTTAATTTCTCTAGGCCTTAACTTTTACATCTGTAAAATAAACTAAGGTCCTTTCCAGCTTGATAGCCAACTTATCCATAAATGAAATTTGAGATTTTGATTGGGATTCTGGAGGCCTGAGTTCCTCACCTGCTTTTACTAGGATTTCAGGCAAATTAGTTAAATCTATGGACCTCAGTTCCTTCCAGAAGGGAATTCATAGAAACACAGAGTCATTTCTAGCCTAGCTCTTTCATTGTGCAGATGAGAAAACTGAGACTTAAGACAGCAAAATTACTTGTCCACTATCACACATGTAGTGAATATCACAGATGGGATTTGAATCTAGGTCCCCTGGCTTCAAAAATCAAGGTCTTTGTATCAGTTTTATTTGGATCAGATGATATTCAAGGTCCTTTCCAATCCTTTCATGGACCTGCATTCTTCTGAATAGGTTATTAAAATATTCCAAGAAACAATCCATCATCTTCTTTTTAAAAACTTAAGAGATCTCTAAGCCCCTCAGATCATTTTCATATATAAAGGCAATTGTTTAATTTTTTCATTTTGTATCACACTTTTGCCTTTTATCATAGTATACAAATATCTAGAAAATATGGACAGTGCCATAGGTTGACCCAGAGTCGAAGCCAGCTGTCAGGAGATATCTACCACACAAGGTCTTCAGAATATGCTAATATTTGAGTTATATCAACTGGACAATACTCATCAGGATGCTAAGTTGCTGAGCCCACAAAGACATAAATTCAGTGGCCATGTCCTTAAAGCCAGTAGAGTCAGAAACTCTTTCAAAAATCCCTGCTTAAAACAAACAAAAAAACAAACAAAAAACCCATCTGCCAGAACAGGATAGGTAAGGAAAGGGAGGGAGGGAGATAAGTTTATTTATATTACTTAGGAAAACTTGCTTGGAAATTATTTTAAGCAATCAGTTGATACTTTCTTATTTCTATGGAAATTAATAGCAAATGCTGCCCCTCTTTTCAGTTGAGTTTTCTTTTCTTTTACTTCTGTTCTCTTCTACTCTCCTCTCCTCCCCTCCTTTTTTCCCTCTCCTTTCCCTTTTCTTCCCTTCCTTTCCCTTCCCTTCCCTTTGTCATCTCCTCTCCTCTTCTTTCTTCTTCTCTCTTCTGTTCTCTCCTCTTCTGTTCTGTTCTGTTCTGTCTTGTTCTCTTTTTTCTCTCCTCTCTGTGAACTATTCTCCATTTTGGATACTGAGAGGAAAACCAAAGGGAATATTAAATGATATCTTAAAGGAACAAAAAAGAAAGAGAGAAAAGAGAGAATATATATTTCTTGGTTGATTTCTCCTGAAAAGAAAACAATCTGTTTATAAAGGGAAAAGTGTAGTCTTTCTATGCCTTTATGCAGTAACCTTGATATTTAGGGTCTCCTTAATTATCCCAATACTCTACCCCAAATTTTCATTTGATTTGATGACACAAATGATGTGGATATAAAATCTTTCATCCACAAAGGACTTTGTTTAGATGTTAAATCATCTTAACTAACCCAATAACCTTTGGGGAAAATGATATATTTCTCAAAGTGAATTTAGAAGCATGTACTAGAATATTTTCTGAGTTACCTTATCACTTCAACATTATCTCTTAGGGAAGAAAAAAGAGGAAGAAGAAGAGACATAACAGTAGGGTGAAATCTGAGGTAAAACCCACTAGAAAAGCAATGTCTGAATACTTTCCTTTTCATATTTAACTGAGTTCTTGAAAATGACTTTTTTTCATGAGCTTCTATCTCTGTGCCATAAATCTTATTTAGAATATGGTACCTGTAAGATGAAAGGTTTTTTTATTAATTATTATTTTATTAATATGCTCATTAATTAGATGAAGTATAGAAATGGAAAATGTTTTATGAAATTAAAAAGTTTAAGGCTGAGTTGTTTACCTTCCAAAAAAATCTTTTTTCCTCTCCCATCAAGCATCCATTTATTTATTTCTTGTATTAATAGCATTTTCTTAGTTATGGGGATAGTTTATCCTGTTAGCTTTTTCCTCATTCTATTTTCACACCAAGAAAAATTAAATAATAGAAATGTTTTTTGAAAATAGACTATAATTATAAATGGGCTTTTATTTGCCATTAGAATGCTATTATTATTAATAGTAGTGTTTGTATTACCTTCAAGCTTGCAAAGCATTTGACATACATTATTATCTCATTTAAACTGCACAACAACCCCATAAGATGGGTATCTTTTTTTCTTGTCCAGATCATTCCATTTCATTGGAAACCAGTAGCCTAGGTGAAGGAAAAACTTCATATATATGAAGTATTATTGGTATATATATATATATATATACATATATATATATATATATCTCCCAATTTCCCTCTTCTTTTAGAGTCATGGAGTGGCTAGCCTCTGGCTTCAACCTCCTGCTTTCCTTCCTGGTAGGAATCAAAGTCCATTCTTAAGGAAGGATGTGGAGAGAAGAAGATAGGAATGTTGATTACTCTATGCAATTCATATCTAGATTGAACCCTGTGAATATTAATAATCTACCTGGATAAAAACAAAAGAGTAGCCCAGTACCATGCCATAGTACTTTACATGATTAATTGACTGATAAACATTTATTAAATACCTGTTGTGTGCCAGGTACTGGGTAACTGTTGGGGATGGAAAAAGAAGCAGAAGACAGTCCCTGCCTTTAAGTAGCTTCCAATCTAACAGAAGGGACAACATGCAAACAATAAACAAGATTAAAACAGGATAAATGGGAAATGATTCATTAAAGGACAGTACTAGGATTAAAAGGGATTGGGAAAAGTGTACTATAAACGATGGAATTTTAGTTGTAACTTACAGGAAATCAGTAGGTGAAATTGAGGAGGGAAAGCCCTACAGGCTTGGGAAACAGCCAGAGAAAATGTCAGGAGTTAAGAGATATGAGCTAGGAAATTATTGCAGCTCATTTATCAAGGGATGGAAGACATGGTTAGATCTGCAGTTAAGAAAAATCACCTTGGTAGTTAAGAGGAGAATGGGTTGGAGAGGGGCGAAATTGGAAGCAGAGAGAACAATTAGAAGATCATGTAAGCAGTAATTCTGGTGCTTATATCTAAAGAATTGTTAGGCATCAAAGAATTTTCTGTCTTAAGACTGATATATGATTTTCTTTTTATTTTGATATCTCAGAAGGCCTAGGTAAAGGGAACAAAGGGAAGGATTCTAAACCTTCTTTTCTGTTATAATATTCTAAATGAAGGGTTGAGTTCCAATTCTTTTTATGCTGTCAAATAAGTGAACAAAGAACTCTGTACTCACTCAGGAATACAAGTTACATACCTTCTTGGGTTGAGAACTTCTGACTCCTAATTCTATTTATGCTTCATTGAAAAAATTGGGAGAAGAAAGAGAAGGATGCAAACTAAAGAAAGAAGAAAAAGTCCTATGAAGAAAATGTGAAGACTTGAAGATCTGAAAGTTTTTGGCATCATGAAGGTCAGAATTTGAATTGGGGAAAGAGAAATTTAGGAGGACTTTAGGAGGAGAAACAATTCCAAAAAGCAAAGGGAAACAACCATAATGCCAAGGAAAAGTAGAGTAGAGCTTTCTGTAGTTATGAATATGGATACACATGGAATACTCAAGCTACTTAGATTTTTAAGAGTCATGCCCAGAATATAAAAGCAAAGGCATTTAAAAGAAGAATGACAGAAATGTGACACGGTCCAGCATAAGTAGTATCAGGGGAGTGATGAACTGAGGTTGGTGAGGGACAATAAAAAGGGTTTTAAAACTATATTGGGAGGAAGAGTATAATCAAGGACAGGCAGGAACCACTCTCTGGGTAGATAGGGAAGATGAATACTGACAACAGAGAGAAGGCAGAGCTACATAATATTGATTTTCCTTTTGTATTCTCCACCATGGAAACTAACCTTTGCACTGGAAATAAAAGCACAACCTTGGTTAATGACATTGCTACCCAAAATAAATAAGAAGATAGTAAAAGAGCCCATTATTATTCTTGGTGCATTCAAGTTCCTGATCCAAATGAATTACATCTTCAGGTATATTATATACATTCCTATGTAATATATAAAATACATGTGTGTGTGTATGTGTGTGCATGAGCCTGGGATCAGAAGACTCATTTTCATTAATTATAATCTGGCCTTAGACACTACTAATGCGACTCTGTACAAGTAATTTAATCCTATTTTTTCTCAGTTTCCTCTGCAAAATGAGCTGGAGGGGGAAATATCAATCGCTAAAGAATCCTTGTAAGGAGAAAATCAAATGGGATCATGAAGAGTCAGACATGACTGAAAACAACTCAATGACATCTATCTATCTATCTATCTATCTATCTATCTATCTATCTATCTATCATCTATCTATCTATCTATCTATCTATCTATCTATCTATCTATCTTTCTACACAAATACCTGCAATCATATATATATATACATACATATATATATATGGAAGATGAATATACACATACACACACATCTGCAATCTCCAAATTCAAATTCTGACCTTCCCAATCCAAAAAGCTTTTTTGTCTCCTTTTCCACAGTTACTTTTCTTCTTCAGCTTGAATTCGTTCTGGAAGATATGTCTGCTGAGACATTGTCAGTTACATTTGAAAGATGATGAAAAGATGAAAAAAAAGAATGTTGTCCCTGTTTTTAAAAGAGGGAATAGAATGGTCTATAAGTTGCTGATCAGGGAGCTTGGCTTCAATTTCTGGGAAATTTCTAGAATTGAACAAATGTTTAGTGACTATCAAGGATGAAGGATCACACAGAGAATTGTCTCAAGAAGAGGTCAAGTTAGATTAATCGTGTTTCCTTGTTTGACAGAGTAGATCAGGGAAATGCTTTAGAAAGTTTACCTAGAATTTTGGAAGGAATTTATTAAGGTATATTATACTCTTCTTGTGGAAAATATGAAAAATACTAGTCTAGGTAATGATAAAATTACATGGATTTCAACCTGGATGCATCTCCCCGATCCAAAATATAGTCAACATTCCAATGTTATTTTATTTTTAATATTAAATTTATTTTTTAATTGACTAAAGTCTATGTTTTCCTACTTCCATTTGCCTTTCATTAAAAACAAAAACAGTGGGGAAGTTGGATATCTCAGTGGATTGAGTGCACGGCCTAGAGATGGGAGATCCTAGGTTCAAATCTGGCCTCAGATACTCCCTAGCTGTGTGACCCTGGGCAAGTCACTTAACTCCCAGTGACTAGCCCATGCCAGTCTTCTGCCTTGGAACCAATATGTAGTATTGATCCCAAGGAGGAAGGTAAGAGTTTTAAAAAAATTAAAATAAACCCAACAAACCTTTTAACAAATATACTTATTCAAACAAAGCAAATGCATACATTGTCCATGTTCAAACTTCCCTGAAAAAAAACATTTCATTCTCTACCCTGGATCCATCACTTCTCTCTCGGGAGGTGGGTAGTATGCCTCATTATCAATGTCTTGGAATCATGATGGGTTGTTGTGTGGATCAGAGTTTTCCTAAGTATTTCAAAGATGTTTTCTTTATATAAAATTTTCTCCTAATTCTGCTTACTTCCCTCTATCAGTTCATAGAAATCTTTCCAGGTTTTTTCTAAAATCATCCCTTTCATAATTTCTTAAAGAATAATATTCATTATAATTCATTATATTTATATAGTATAATTTGTTCATTCCCTAATTGATGTATACCTTCTTAGTTCCCAGTTTGTTGCCACCACAAAAAGCTTCTATTAATTTTTATTTAAGTATCATTTTCCTCTTCCTTTGATCTTTTTGGAATATAGGCCTGGTATTTGTATTATGAAAAGTGTAGGCAGAGTTTAGTTGTTTGAGGTGTATAGTTACAAAATTGCCTTCTGGAATGGCTAGATCATTTCATAGCCCATCCACTAGTGCATTTTCAATATAAGTTTTGTCAAGTAGAATGCTCTGGAATCTATGCTTATGTTATCAGAGAGTGCTAAAAGGGGATAGACAGCATCTTTATCATATCTGCTGATGACCCAAATCTGTGAGAGACATCTAACATGAGGGATCACAGTTAGGATCCAAAAAGATCTTGGCAGATTAGAGCACTGGAATAAATAATATTAAGATGTAATTCATTAGGCATAACTGAAAAGTATCAACAGTAGATTACAAAAATCAACTTCATGAGAACAGGAGAACCTTGGTTAGACAAAATTTTGTCTAAAAAAGAAACTGAGTTTTTTGTGGACTGCATTTTCAGAATGAACAGGAAATATGATGTGGCAACCAAAAAAATTAATGTGAATTTAGGATCATAAGCTAATAAATGTAGTGTTTAAAGGGACTTTAGAAGTCATCTACTTTAATGTCTTTATTTTTAAATAAGAAAACAGAGGTTCAGGAAGGTAAAGTTATTTGCTCAATATTATATATAGTAAGCTTTTGGGGCTATATTAAGAGAGTCATTGATTCCAGAAATGGGAAAGTGGCAAGCTCTCTGCATTCTGCCCTAGTTAGATTTTATTTGGAGTATGATTTTCAATTCTTGGCACTATAGTTTCAGGAAGACGTTGTGAAACTGAAAAATGTCCACATGAAGGCAATTGAGATGGTGAAGGGCCTTGGTTCCAAGATCTATGAAGAAATGAATAAATCGGTGATACACAATAGAAGACTGGTGGAAGGAAAGGAAGTGGGATAATTGTCTTCAGATATTTTTGAGTTGAAAGGTAGAAAAAATAGTAGACCTGTTCAATTTGATCTTAAATGTTAGAATCAGAACAAATGGATAGAAACTAAGAAGTGATTTATTTAGAGGATTTAGTATTCTTAACAATCAGTGCTATTCAAGAAATAGAATGGTCTTCCTTGTAAGGTAAGGAGTTATTCCTCAGTGGAATCTTCAAGAAGAAACTGTTTGAGCCTGAGAGCATGAAAAGAGATGAACTCACTGAGTCTGATTCATAAAGGAAAAACTAACCTAGTGCCTGAACCTTGAAATATTTCATTTATGTTTAACAGAGAATGAGATTTCCTCTTACAAGGTTGTGGTCCATATGACTGGTAATTCTTTCTTTTGAAATGTTTAAATAAGATAAGCCCTTCAATAACAGACAACATGCCATTTCCCCAAGAAAATATTTCCTAAGGAATGAATGAATCAGTTGTCTTTTACTAAATATTTATTTAAACCAGGTCCTGCCTCCATTTCTTCCTCTTTAATCTGTCATTTTCTCTAGGTTATAATGAATTCATTCTGGACAGAGACTAAAGCAAAAGTTTAAATGAAAGCAAACGGATCCAAAGAGAAAAGAACATGCATTTGCTCTAGATTTTTTTTTGAGCAAAGTTCTCAATAATTTCATGCTGGAGTACCAATGTATCTTTGAGTAATCTGTAGTTGGGCTAATTCATTATGACATCCTTTTGCATTGACCTGAGACTTCTGCTTACACGTGTTTATTTTTTCTCCTTTTGAAATCTTTGATTACATCTCAGCCCCACTCAGAATAGGGGTGCTGCTGCTTAGGAAACCAGGGGTAGGTGACAGCGGTGGTTAAGAGAAGCCTGCTAATTGTTCCTCCCTGAATACCCTGACAAAATTTAAATGAACATCTGTTTGAAGAATAGAGCTATTAAATCGAATGTTCTACACCGACAATGTGCCAGGCAGAATAGATGTACAAATAATGCTGTGAAATTGTTTAATTAACTCATAAAAGAGGAAGCCTCAGTCAAGGAAATGTATGTGGTGCACTCAGGAGGTATTTGACAGTTTTGAATAGCAGATGTGATCATGATTACGATTATTTTAGTAAATTGAACCGAATTTACTGCTTCTGTTGTTAAATAAGATGGTAGATATCATGAACCTTTAGAACAGAAGACAAACCTTTGTGCGTAACGAGTTCATGAAAATGAGGCTGTTTCTCCTGTAGCTTCAGCACTGTTACTTTCAATTTTCCAGTAGAATTTTTTTTTTGTTAACACAATAGCAGCCTGTAAGTATAGGCACTATGGTTATAAAGCCACAAGCCTGGTTTTCATGTGAAGCCAATGCAAAATAGTATCATTATTTTAAAGATACTGTATGGGGTACCATACACATATTTCACAAATAAGTTTTATTCAGGAGAGGCAATTCTATTCAGTTATTGAAAAGAGCCTGAATTTGGAAGCAGAAGGCCTGATTTCAAATATTGTTTTTGATATCTTTGTCACCTTTGGTAAATCATTTAATCTCTCTGGGTCTCATTTTCTTAATTTTAAAAATGAAGTTGGACTGGGTATCTAAACACTCAAAAATCTACAATCCTGCATTTTAATAAGCATTTTAAAGTATTTCTTATATGCTAGGCATTCTTGAAAATTTTACCACGAATTGGGGATACAATGACAGAAACAAAATTGTCCCTGCCCTCAAAGAAATTCAGTTGTGTATACAGAAAGCAGCAAGTAGTTTCTTAACTTTGTTTTGAAAACTCCATTTATTTATATGATGCAGAAGATGGGTGCCATGGGATGGAGTGGAGTGAGAATAAAGTAATTCTTTAGTATTTTCTGATTCCTCTGGAATGAGAACAATGTCATTACATGCAAAGAACTGTCTCCAGTAATCTTTTGTGTATGATTTGAGTTTGATTCTCTAATTCTAGGGGTTAACTTTCACTTCATTCTGTGCCTTTCCTCAAAAAAATCCTCTAATTGTGATCCTTCCTCCCTTAACTCCCTGGGCAACTAGAACAACTTTAACATATTTTGATAAAATCTCACAGATTTATTTAATATTCAGTGCATGTCCCATCAAGAAGGGAAAAAGGTTAGATCAGTATAAAGACTTGAAACTTATATGACTTGAGTGGCATCCAAATGAAATGTGATATGCCTTTTAAGACCACTAATAAATGCAAACGGCTATCTCCCTTTGCTTCATTTTCCTGTTCGTATGTCCCATGACTTCTCCCAGCTCATCTCTTTTTCTTTTCTGGATATTGGTAATTAACCATTAACATGAATCACAGTGTGAGGCAACCTGAAATCAGGAATTTACAAAGTCAGTCTTGGAATTAGGAAGAACTGCCTTGGTTTAAATCCTACCTGTGAAAACAATGATTTGACCATGTAACTTCTCAATGTTCCAGGCAGCTATACATTTGATTTGCTCATCTCCATGGGTGGAGAAAGTTTTTATCCTGGGAGTTCTTTATGTCAATGAAATCATAGACGTGGATAAATATGTACCCACCTACTTTGGGAATGGAAATCTCCTTTTCTGTGAAGTCATAAAATTTTTCTTACCTAGTTGCATCTGCACAATGGGCTCATTACCATTTTATTTTATAACCTTTGCTCTATTTAATATCTGATCAAATCTCATTTCTCTTAAAAGTCTCATTTATTTTGCAGAAGTAGGATTCTTGGGCATTCACTATTTTCTACTTAACTATATGCTACTCATCTAAGCTAAAGCTTATCTGATATTGTTAGGGTAACTCATGATTGCTCTTGATTTCCCCCCACCCCCACTTTAGTTTGGGATGTTCTGGATATGCCTATTCACTATCTTATTTAGTAATTACAAAATTATTATATTTTCTGCCTGTTGTTTTATATTATTCTGATTAACTGAGATAAGTGCTGGAAGGAGAATCATTAAACAAATTAGCATGTTTCTCCATGAAACTCAGAATTAGTGTAAACGCCAAGCTCCAGTCTAATGAAGCAATTATTTATTTCATCATTATTGAAAGGAGAAGACAGCTCACAGTCCTGACACTAACTTCAACGTGCTTTGGATGCAAAAAGGTGGTGACGTCTTTATGATTGCCCTTCCACAGAGGCAAGATTCTTATCATTTGTTGGATGTATTGCTTTTATAGCCAATATCTTTCCTTTGGGACACCTATGACAAATACTGACTCGGAAACCCTGGGCCAGGCATTTTATTTCCTTAGCATCCCTGGTAGCTTTCTAACACCATGAAATAAGGGCAGGTGCCAATTTGAAATGATAAAAGGAATTTCTCCATAAGTTTCCTAAACCTATGCAATTAAAAATGTAATAATAATTTTAGCTAACATTTATATAGCAATTACTATGTGCCTGGTATTATGCTAAGTGGTTTACATTTATTATCTTATTTTATCCTTACAACAATCCTGATTGTAGGTGCTGGAGGTAGGTACTATTATTAATTTCATTTTACTGATGAGGAAACCAAAGCAAAAGAGATTTAAGTTACTTGTCCAGGGACACATCCAGTAAGTATCTCAAGGGAGATTTGAAGTCAGGTCTTCCTTACTCCATTCCAAGCTATTGCACCATCTAATTGCTATCTATCTATCTATCTATCTATCTATCTATCTATCTATCTATCTATCTATCTGGCTATACATACATATAACCATAAGCACATATATGTTTATATACATGCATATACATATACATATACACACATTTATTTCTTATTGGCTGGGGAAAAATATATCTCCTTACATTTTGTTAATTGATTTTTCCAATCTTTCTGTAAGTTACTCTCTCCTTAAGTAAGTTTGGTTTGGGGCACCTTAGTGAAACATTGTTTAGAACAGCTTGTCCACAGTCAAGAAAATCTGAGTTCAAGTTTGACCTCAGATATTTACTATCTATGTGACTCTTGGCAAGTCACTTAAGCTCTGTTTGCACATTTCCTCTTCTGTAAAATGTGAACAATAATAGCCCCTGTCCCACAGATTGTGACTGTGAAGATCAAATTTAAAAAACCACAACCATTTAGTTCAGTGCCTGGAACATAGTAAATACTTTTATAACTGTTAGCTGTAATGGTTATTTTGAAACTTTAAAGCCTAAGGAGATACAGACAGTAATAATTATTACCTAAAATACATTTGATGAAGAGGACTAGGCAAGCAATCTTGGTGTAGCCTCATCAGTTCAGGGAAAAGGAAAAGAGAAGAAGTTTCCGAGTTGACAATAAGAGAGTAATTGATAACAGAACAATAGAAAGGAAGAAGGAAGAGAACATCCCCATAACTCTTTCTGCATACATTTTTTTCATGTGAAAATACAAGTCACAGCTCCACACATGTACTTTTCTTTATATGAACTTTTAGGAATATCCTCACTTCAGAAAAAAACAGTGCTCCCTATTCCTATGATGTCTGATTGAAAAAAATTGAAAATATGCTTTGTTTTGATACAATAGATATGTCAAACATGATATGATAAACACACAAATCTCCCCTTTCCCAAACTACACTACCTGAAAACAGTTAAGCAAGAAGACGAATAGTACATGCCAGTTTCTACTTTTGTAGTTTCCTGATTGTTGACATGATGGAACTGGTTTTAATCTGAATAATTTAGTATCAATACTATTTGTTGTGTTTAATCTGAGTTTTGTTTCTTTTGATGTTCTTTCTTTGTTATTTACGTTAGTCATGTATGTATTTTTCTTTTGAGTATGCTTTATTCATTTCCCATCACTTCATATTCCTTTCCATTTGAAAAATTATCATATTCATTATTTCTTATGCATTAATATTCCATAGCATTCATATACTATAGTTTGGTTAGCTATAATTTGATCATTGATAATGTATTTTGTAGCAGACTTTTCATGAATAAAGCTTCTGAATATTTCTGAATATTTTCCTGTTGCAATTAACCTATTTGGAAATCCCCTTGTTTAAGAGTATGAGAAATGTAATAACTTTTCTTGCATAATTTGAAATTGTCTTCTAGAATTGTTGGATGGATTTATAGCTCCATTCAAAGGGAATTCATGTGCTTGCCCTTCTACCCCAACATTGAATTTCCCCAATTTTTCCAATTTGATCGGTGTTAGGTTGTTTTAATTTGCACTTCTTTGATGATTAGTGGTTTTGAATAGTTTTCAAATAGTTGCTGATAATTGTATATTTTTATTTCTAAATTGTTTCATATCATTTCAGCATGTAACTATTAAGATGTGCCTATTAAGTCTTATAGATTTGGGTCACTCATGTATTGATTTTACATATGAACCTTTATGTTTAGTGCAATTATTTTCAAAATCTATAGTTAAAAAATAACTTCTAATCCAATTCTAAATTTTGTTCCTTAAAACATTCTTAATTTAATGATATTTGTTCTCTCTCTTTCTCTTTCTCTCTCTCTTTATATATATACATAATATATATAATATATATGTATATATTTCATAATCTCTTTACCCCCATGGAAATAAAAGAAATGGATTTGAATCCCGCTTCTAATATTTACTCTTTTATGACCTTGGCCAAGGCAGTTAAAACCTGGGCCTCAGTTTCCTCATCTATAGAGGTAAAGGAGCTAAAATATATGGCCTTTGAAGTCCCTTGACAATTCTTTCCCCTATACATAGTTATAGTTATGAAAATAGAAGCTTCTATTCTCTTTAGATTTTTAAAAGATATGACTTTTTATATTTAGATGATTTTCCACTGGGTATTTATTGTGGAGTTTTTATTATTGTTTCATTAACATGATAGAATAGATATTCAGATTTAATTTTGAATTATAAAGTGGTGGATTGATTTGCACAGGTAACTTTCATGTCTAAAACTATTTCTTGAAAAATATGCAATCTGTATATTTGTGAAAATCCAGAGCCTTATGACCTAGTCCTTCTAGTCTTAGAATCTCACTGCCCTTCAGTGTGGTTGATTTTGAAACTTAATTTTTTGCTCTATGTTATGACGCAATTACTCAGGAATTACCTTGAACCTTCTCACAAGCTGATTGTTAAATTTTCAGCCGTGGCATTTATCCCATGGAAATCAGCAAACACAACAAATTAGAATTTGGTTTACTGTTTTGTTTATTGTCTCTAGACTTAAGAAATTGGTGGAGAAAATGATAATACAAATTTAACTTAAAAGTGTGCCATGTGCACATTTTTTTAGAGAATGTGATGTTGAATACCCACATACCACTGACTGTGCTAATCAATGATACATGATAGCACATGTACAAAAATGTTCATAGTAATACTTTCTGTTAGAGCAAAACACTAGAATTAAGGAACACTCAATGTTTTGGGGAATAGATGAGCAAATTGTGGTATATAAACAAAATGCAATATTATTACACTTTATGAAATGGCCAGGGAGAAAGATTTAGGGAGAAATTTTAAGAGAATTTGTAGGAATTAATATAAAATGAAGAGTATAGAACATGAAGAACAAAGCATTCACTGACTATAATACTGAGAAAAATAAAGTCTGTAACACCTAACAATTTGGATCAATGTAATGGCTAACTTTAGAAGACTGATAAAAAAAATTATTCAATTTCTTGACAACGATAATCAACTAAAGGTGAAAAAAAGACAAGCCTTTTCAAATGTGGCCAATATATGGATTTAATTTGCTTGAATATGATTAATAGTTATAAGGATGAGTTGTATTTTTTGGAAGGAGAACTAGGAGGGAGAAGAGGAATCATTCTAATGATAAAAGAATCAATGAAATATTTTAAAACTACACAGAATGAAACAGAATAAGTTTCAAAAAGAAATACAAATAAGTAGATAAGCTTTGGAGCTAACATGCTCAAGATTTTAAAAGTTTGAAACTGTACATAATAGGGATTCATGGTTTCATATATAATCATCTTTTATATTCTTTTTTTGAGTGCAGAGATGTTCAAAATTGCTGGGTTTTGTTGAGTTCAGAAACATAAAATAATTTTAAAAGAGATTTTTTTTTGGTATTAAGTAGACTACTCTTTGAAAATTAGTTAACTTACCACCCCCCGACCCCACAGCAAAGATTTTTAAATCCCAAAAGACCATGGAATGGAAAAAGTTTTGTGATATCTCCTGTGACAGTGTTGTGTAAGTCTCTTCAGAGGGAGCCAGGGAACTGGGAAAATCAATCAACATGAGGGATATAATTTATATTTTCTATGGAAGGTATATTCTATACTATGAAAACTAAATGTCTGCCATACGGGATGATGGACTCAGGTGTTCTTAGCAAACCCATGGACTATTCACTTTGAGTTCCTTATTGGTTTATGGTATAGTATTTTGCTTTAAATCCATTTTCTGCCAAAATAATTTTTTTCCTTTCATTCTAATTAAATCAAGAATTCTTCCCCTCTTCCCTGGAGTTTATAATCATTGGTCAACTAAAAACCAAATTTTTGAATGTTTACTTTCAACTCTTGCTTAGCTAAGTGTTCCTACTAGTATACTTTGCTATTTTTAAAATCTAACATTACATAGTTTTGATAATTACTGCTTCACAACATAATTTGAGATTTTATTAATGCATAAATCTAACCATACCTCTCCCCTATGCAATAAATTCCAAATGTCTTTCCCTTTCTGCTAGAATAGATTAAAAACTCATTTGCTGGGCTTTTAAAAATCCTTCCCCAAAGAATCCCAACCTAACTTCCCAACTCTTACATAGGTTTTTCTCTTACAGTTCAGCCAAACTCAACTTTTTTTCTGTTCCTTGCACATAATACTTCATCTCTTGTGTCTGTATCTTTACAGTTCATTCTAGAAACAGATTTCCTCCTTCCCTCTGCTTCATAGAATCATTGTTTCCCTTACAATTCAATTCAAATATCAAACACTACATTAAACTTCTTCTGCCATCCCTGTATTTCTAGATATCTCCCCATCAAATTACCCTTTATAATCTTCTAGTATTCTTTGTAAGACTTATAAATAACTTAATATTCAAAGTAAGTGTTATTTTTCTTCTTATAAATTGTCAAGTATTTGCTGGCTAGTAGCTATTTAGACTCTTTCGGTCTACTTCTAAGGCTCTTGATTTATATCTGCTAAACTTCTATGCCAAATTATGTTATTCCATATGAATGTCATTCCTACCATGTATGACTAATTTTTAGTAATTGAGAAATTATTTAAATGAGTCAAACTTGGGTTGTTTCAACTGGATGATATTTTTACATTATCTTTTTCTTTTTTTGGGTTTTATGCTAATTCTGATCTTTACTCTACAATTTATTATTCTGATTGTACATAGGTAACTGATTCAGGGGTGACTCTCATGTGAAGTAGTCTTTTCTTGAAAATATCTCATTATTTAGATATTATTTAGTACTCTTTATATTCATTAATAACTACTTGTTAATTATACCTACTTTGCCATCTACCATCTACTATCAGAAACATCCACAAGACTTCTGGCAGGCATTTTCTTTTTTTTTTAAATTTTATATTGAACATTTTTCTTTCTTTTACCAATTATATGTAAAGACAAATTTCCATGCAATTTTTCCTAAGTTATATGATAGAACTTATCTCCCTCCCTCCCTTCTCTTCCCACTGCTAGCAAGCAATTTGATCTGGGTTATACATGAATTGTCATGCAAAAATGTTTCCATATTGTTTATTTTTATATCTTATAAAACCAACTTTCCAAAACAACTAAAAATTGTAAGCTTTCATCTGCATTCTGATTTTGAAGTTTCATTCTCTGAAGGTGGATAACTTTGTCCTAAGTCCCAGTTGGAATTTCTTCTCTTACTTTCTTAAACTAAAGAAACTATTACTGTGATCTTTGGCACATTGACCCATCCAAATTCTCCCATTCCATATCTCTTATCCATATGGCTTCCTTGCCACCATGCCCAAACATGACCATTCTACCTTATAAACTCTGTGATATTTTGCTCTTGCCAAGCAGCAGCATGCCCTCCCTTTTTATCCACCACTATCTTATTGCTCATTCTTGCTCCATAGCTATTGGCATTACTGGAAGAAGTAAAATAATTAAACTTATTTCATTCAATCGACGAAAGTTTAGAGTAGCTCCAGATAGAGAAATATCTCTTATACTTCTTTATTGCTGTTTTACAATTCTTCAATTTTACCCCTATAAACTCTTTATTTCATTTCTCATAATGACTGTTTCAAGCCTTTTCTCCCCCATCCCCTTTTGCCCCAATCCAGCCTTTGACCCTTTAGACAATCTAGCCTAATACTTAATTAAGAACATCAATTGCATCTAATGTTTTTTTCCTTAAGTCTCTTTCTCCATTCCTCTATACTTCTTGGGTTTTTATTTCCTCCTTCCCCTGGCTCCAGAAGAACAGCTATCTCTACTCCTCAACAAAGTTAACTTTTCTATCTGTACCTTTGATTTTATTCCTTCCTGTCTTCATCAGAACCTTGTCTAGACTTTGCTACACCACTCATTCCTTTTCTTTCCTTCCTCCTTGAATGCACCGGTGGTTCCTCTCCATTTATGTAAAATCATATTCAGGTCTTTCCAGTCATATAAAGGCTTTTGTTGACTCTCCCACTACACTCATTACTTTACCTCTCTTCTCCCTATTCACTGCTAACATTCTTATCTCTCTCTGTGTGTGTGTGTGTGTGTGTGTGTGTGTGTGTGTATGTGTGTATAAATATATACACACACACACTTCCTCACTACCTCTTCCAGTCTGCCTTCTGTCCATCTTCTACTAAAACTGTTCCCTCCAAGTGAGCCAAAGGTAGCTTGTAAAATCCAATGTTTCCCTTGCTCTGCCTGAATAGATTCTGCTCTGGAAATTAAAGTTTGCCAGATGGTCACATTGGGTCATTTCTCTTCATCTTAAATGATCATGATCAATCAGGTTAAAAAGGAGGTAACAGGGAAAAAAAAGCATTGGAAGCTCATTTCTATCGTTTAGTAATCTCCTATCTCTAATTTAGTCAGTGAGTAATTCAACCATAAATCTCCCATTAACTGCCCACATACCCATTAACGAAGTATTCGCATTGGATAATTTACTAGCATAATCACAGAAGAAAATCTTATTAAAATGAAAGCTAAACTGAAATCTTATTTTAAAAATCAACTTCTTGACGCAATTGCTGTAAGCAATCCTAGGCAATCTCCTGAATTGGTAAAATATTTATATATTCTATGTGATTCACCTCAAACTACAACTGTTTTTGTGGTATAATCAATCTTATCATGATGTACCTAGTTTAAATGTGAGAAAACAAACAAACAAAAATCTCACTCTAAAATCCTGTGAGCCTATAACGTTCAATCAACTGATTGCCTCATATCAAACAAGCAATTAGACTCCTTTAGTTCTTTAAGGATCTTGCATGAATTACCTGTTTTGACATTGTGGACATACCACCAGAGTATTGTTAGTATTAAATAATTTTCCTGTGCTCATACTGCCTTGTGAGATCAAGTTGCCACTAATCATCTGTCTCTGCACAAAAAAGATAAAAGGAATTGAGGTGCTTGTCTGTTTATTTGAAGCCCTGAAGTATTTTCCTCTTATCTATCTTATCTATCTATCTTATCTATCTCTATCTATATATCTGCTTTTTAATTAATTCTGTGGACAATTCAAGCTGGAGAGGTTTTTAGGGTGTGGTACCTCTGTGTCTCTAAATTGTCTAGCTCTGACTTCTCCATGCAATTTGAAAACAGAGTAATTAAGGGGCTGGAGGCACGCAGTTTCCTAATCTACTCAGTTTTTTTGCTTCATGACCAAAGCTTAATTTTTTTTTCTCTATGAGAAAATTTTTTCCCAAAGGAATAGGGTTCAAAAGTAACCTACATACATATACTGCTAGCACATATATAGTCTCCTACTGATAGATTTGTGGGTGTTATTCAAAGATAAAGCGTAAAGCCAAGATGAATGATAGAAAGATGCTTCAGCCCTAACCCCCTTTCATTTCATTGCAATGACCCACATGGTGATGTCCTTGGGGGAAAAGGCAGTTTGTTTTAATATCCCACCAGAGGAAAAAATCATTTTTATTAGACATTTGTTCTTTCTTAGGCTCCACCAAAGAAATTTCATCTAAGCCTGGAAAGAAATAATGAGTGGAACTGTTATTTTACTATTTATTATGGAATGAATTTATACAGAGACAATTTTTAAAGGCAAGATTCATTTGAGTCATTATTTGGTTAATTTCTTATAACATCAAAGTTTGTGCTTCTTTTCTGAATGAGTAGAAAATTATTTTCAAAACTCAGAGGGAGAAAGTCTGTTCTCTCAATTTAAACTCTAGTAGGTTGCTATCATTGTTGTTGAAGTTTTGAGTTATTTAGTAAAATTTGTCTGTAAATCTTTGATGTCTGTTTATTTCCTATAAGTGAGAGTGTATGTCTCTTGAGTTTAATATTAGAAAGGGATGCTCTGCCTCACATGGATCCCAGCTGGATATATCCTCCTTCACAGCTTGAGTTTCTTTCATGGAAGAAGAGAAAGGAAAAAAGAGGACCATATCATAGAATCGATTTTTGTTTGTATTTTTGGCAGAAACTCAAAATGATGTTTGTTCTGGTGTCTGTATTTCCAACCAGAAAATTCAGTTCATCAACAGATGGGAAATAGGAAGTATGTTATTATGGGGGCATGCCCTTTGGACTTTGAAACCATATTTATTTGCACCATTTAATAATGCCAACTGCAGACATACCCTGATTCTTTGCCATAGGTCACTAACTGATACAAAAAAAAGAAGGAATTCAATTCGTTTTGACTTATATTTTTAAATGCCCACAATATATAAGGTATTACATGTTGTGTGTAGTCAGCACATTAGGCATTAAAGGTACTGACTAACATAAAATGGTTCTTGCCTTTAAGAAGTCTACATTCTAGTAGAAATGTTCTATTGGTACTTCAAGGAAAATCTGTCCTATATCCTTGGCTTGTTTGTTTAAAGCTGCCCTGTTCGAATATTTCAATACAAAGACTTGTCAATCTACAAATCATCAAACAATATGTATTATACAAATATCAGATATATGCAGCATATTTTTGTATGAATTTACTATCTCCTTTATTAGGATGTAAGCTCCTTGCTAGTAGGTATTAGTTAATTTTTTGAATTTGTATTCCCAGTTCCTAGCAGACTCTGGCCCATAGCAGGCACTTAATAAACATTTGTTGATTGATTGATTATCACTAGGTAAAAACAAGACACATCTATAAAACCTTAAAAATGAACAAACATATATATATGTACATATATACATAACATAGATAGCATAAATTTGAGTAAAAACAAATATATACAAAGAAGTTTAATACAAGGTCTTAGAGGGAGGGAGAAAAAGTACTAGCCTGTTTGGAGACTTTTAATGCAGAAGACGGTGCTTGAACACCATCTTAAAAGAAGAGAAAGACTTAGAAAGTAGGAAGTAAGAAGCAAACATTTTCCAGACATGGTGGATGGTTACCAGAGGGGCACCAACAAGTGAAATTCCATGTTGAGAGTTAGGAGTAGAGAGAAGTTCAGTCCAAGGGATGAGAAACAAAGTAAAGTTTAGTGAAGCTGGAAAGGTGGATTCAAGCTCAGTTGTACATTTTTTTAAACCTTATTTTCTGTTTTAGAATCAGTATGGTATGCTGCTTCCAGGGCAGAAGAGAGGTAAAGGTGAGGTAATGGGAATAAGTGGCTGCCCAGGGTCACAGAGCCAGAAAGTATCTGAGGTCATATTTGAACCTAAAATTTCTAGGCTTGGTTCTCGATCCATTGAGCCACTTAACTTCCCAATCCCTTCTTCCCCCTATTAGGTAAATCTTTAAAAACTAAACATAAAAGTTTATATTTGATCATAGAGGCAACAGAAAGCCATCAGAATTAACTTAGTAAAGAAGTCACATTGTCACATCTGTGTTTAAGGAAAATTATTTTGGCAACATTCTGGAGGATGTACCCCAGTGGGGAGAAACTTGAGGCAGAGAGATAAATTAGGAGGCTATTGTGGTAATTTAGGTAAGTGGGAAGAAAGTAAAAACAATGTGATTTGGCAACTAACTAGATATTTAAATCTGAAGGAAGGTGAGGAATCCACAATAACATAAATGAACTTTAGAAACTGGAAATATGGTGGTCCTTTTAATAGAAATTGGGAGTTTTTTGGGGGGAAAAAAGGTTTGGAGGTGGGTTATATAAAGAGTTCAGTTTTGAACATGCTGAGTTTCAGATATTTCTGGTATATCTAGTTTGAAATTTTCAACTGGCAATTGGCAATGTAGGACTTGAGCTCAGGGTAGCGGCTGTGTCTAGATATATAGATCTGGAAATAGTCTGCATGGATGTAATAGTTAAACTTATGGGGACTGATTACCAAAAGAGAATATATCAAGAGGGAGAAGAGAGGGAGGTTTAGGACAAAACTTTGGTAAACAAAAAGTTAGGGAACATGATGTACCACTATATGAGTTAGCAAAGGAGGCAGGAGCAGTCAAACAAATAGAAAGAAAAGCAGAAAGAGTAATGTCATGAAAATGTAGAGAGGAAAGGATATTCAGGAAGAAAAGATGATCAACAGGGTCAGATGTAGCACCAAGGCTGAGAAAGATGAAGATTGAGAAAGACTATCAGACATATAATTAAGAGATGATTGGAAACTTCGTAGAAAACAATTTCATTTGAGTGATGATGTTAGAAGCCTGTTTGGAAAGAATTGAAGAACAAGTAAAAACAGAGGAAGTATAGACATAGAATTTATATTAGAAAATACATGAGGAGATGATAGGTTTGAAGGAATGGTAAAAAAAAGGGTAAAAAGCTTTGATCACATAGGAAGGGTGGATCAGAGGAGTCATGGGTCATTTTGTTGAGTTCCTCAATCAGTGGGATTAGATTAAAATCAACTCTCCCTGGAATGAGGTGCCTGGAGTCAAGAAGACTTAGTTAAAATTCTGCCTGTCCTTCTCTAACTCCTCCCTCTGATTCGATTTAAAAAAGTCATCTCTGCCAATTTTATGGGTGTAAGGTGAAACCTCAGTTATCTTTAATATGCGTTTATCTTTTTACTAGTCATTTGGAACGTTCCTTCATAGTGATATTGATCATTTGTATTTTTTTCTTCTGAAAACAGGTGGTTTTTTTCATTTCTTTTGGCCATTTATCTATGGAAGAATAAATATGTGTATAAATTAGTTTTTACATCTATTAAAACCTGTTATTTTACAGTGAAACTTGTATTACTGCAATAGAATACTTTAGGAAATTATAGTATTTCTTTTTATAGAGATCTTTAGAAAAGAGATAGTTTAGTATATGATTAAAATGATTTGGGCACAGCTCTGTCCATAGGAGAGAGGGGCATGGGTTAATTGATGGTCATTATAATGATTAGATGACCCCTGGAAGTCCCTTCTTGCTCTATAATTCCATGTTACTGTAATCACTGACACTGCCTACATGTTAGGCTTGTTAATGTTATTTATTTTTAGATAGCAACTAAATGGAGAGGCTAAAAGAGGTAAAAGCTACCATGGGGAATAGAGAAATATTTCTGAGATGTGTCTGGACCTTCCAAACATCCATAATAAGATTTAGACAGATCAATAAATAGAAAGAACATTTTCTCTAGTCATGTCCGGACATATATCATGGGGATTGAAGTGCCTTTCTAACAATGTTTAATGTAAAGTCTTCCAAGATTTTAAATTAAGAGGAGATAAGTCCTAAAGGATACTTGGATTGTACATTTCTTTTAATAAATTTCAATAAATAATATTTGTACCTCATTTGGTTGCAATTCTATGTGGCAAAGTTTTGAAGATATACTTAGAAATATAACCTCTAAAAGAAAATTCAAATTCCTCTTTTTGGCTCCTAAATCCTTTTACATCATGGTGTAGTTCATCCTCACAGTTTATTTACACATTCCCCATACTCCATTCCAGCCAGATTTGCCTACTTGCTGTTCTACTGCCCAGCATTCCATTTCACATCTCTGTCTTGACACAAGCTGCTTCCTATGACTGGAAAGTTCTCCCTCCTCCTCTACTCCCCTCTACTTCATGGAATCTGCAACTTCATTCAAGACTCATTCCCACTTTTGGCAAGAGTTCTTTCCTGACCATGATGCTGAATTTGTATGTCTTTTATATCATTTTATTTGCAAGTTCATTGAGTCATTATACTAGAATCTTAGAAGACATCTCATTTTGCTCTTTTTCCTATATAGTTTAGCCATGAATGAGAAAGGTGATGGTAAGGAAGTATAAGTGAGATTTCCTGAGTCCCAGTGACTAAGGGACCAAAAGAGTACTGATCTACTACTGCTTCTATCAGGTTACGTGGAAGTCTTAAAAGTGGAGAAGGGGGAAAAAAGGAAAGATAGAAATTGGAAACTAACGTCAGTGTTCTTCTTGCATGGAAAAGATCATACACTTAGAGTTCAAGGAGATCTTACACTGTATCTAGTCCAACTCCTTCATTTTATAGATAAAGAAACTGAGGCCACAAGAGGTTAATTAACCAGGTAATCAACCAGATTCAGTTTTGAGGAAGAATTCCATTTCCTGAGAGTCTTTGGAAGCACTTTTGCTTTTTACGGGCTCCAGAAATATTTCTCATTATATTTACCAGATGGTCCCTGATAGGCTTAAAGATTATACAAATATGTTGCCTTTTCTCCTTCCTTTCTCCTTCAATTTGTCCTCATTTATCATATCTTTTTTTTCATAATATTTATTGTTTTTTTCTATAGAGATCTCATCTCTGTTAGTGGGCCTATTAGGTTTCCAGGTGGACATGGTGTCTTACTTAACCAATGGATTTTCCCCAGTGTCTAAAGTGGTATTCAGAATACTATAGGCACTAATGTAAGTTTGACTTTCATCCTTTTGGAAGACAAGTGGGAGACTATGGGGACAGAATATTGCGTAAGTTGTCAGGTGCGATCTCTTATAGTTTTGTTAAACAGTTTTATTTTGTAGCAAGGAATGATAAGATTAATGTGGGGTAGCAATGTCAGGAAATGAATATAGAAAAAAAAAGAATAAAACAAAAAATCAATAAAGTATATGTATATATGTAGGTAGATAGACAGACATAAAGATAGAAAGAGAACTAGACAGACGGAAGATAGATAGATAGATAGATAGATAGATAGATAGATAGAGGAAAAAACAGGGGGATAGACAAAAACAGATCAAGATTTGCTAAACTGAATTAATAAGCTGAATTCAAAGTGCCTCAGGGAGGCAGTGTGCAACAGGGGAGAGAGCAATGGCTAGAGTCAAAAGATCTTGATTCCAGTCCTATCATTTATTATCCTGGTCAAGACTTTCCCTCCCTGGGCCTCTGTTTTCTGTGCAAAATGAAGAGGCTTCTATCAGATTAAGGGTTCTTAACCTATGTATGGATATTATCCATCCCCTTTGGAAGTCTAGTGAAGCCAGTGAACCCCTACTTAGAATAATGTTTTTTAAATGAATAAAATAAAATTTAAAAGAAAACCAGTCAAAGACAAAAATAGCTATCAGAATATTGAACAAACACACATGTAGACATGAACTCAAGACTAGCTATTAGTGAGCGAGGTACTTTGAGGCCCAGGGAATGTGGACTGGACACATTCTCTATCCTGAGCTGCATTAGTGGGAGAGGAGAAGTGAGGAGGGAGCATGCACTGGGAAGTTTAGCTGAGGAGGGAGTAAGGACTGCTTCCCTTTCAGCTGTGGTCACTCCCAGGCAGAGTCCTTGGTGGCTGCTTGTAGTAGCAGTGGCAGAACTGCCTATGGATTCTGGTTGGAGCACTTGAGGTCAGTCGTGGACTAGGGCTTGAGCAGGGATCATGAGATTACATCAGATTCCAGACTATCAAAACTGGAATAATTAAATAAGACTCAGGTAAAAATAAACAAAAATCTGATACTGGAACTAACATATCCTGGCACAATATGGGAGTCCAAGAAAAAGCCAATAATTAAATCTATTGCCTATTCACTAAAATTTAAAAAATAAATAAAAATGAGCAAGCAAAGAAAACAGAATCCAACTATTGATAGCTATTATGTGGAAAGAAATATAATAAATGGTCACAAGTTCAAAAAGAATTTTAGGAAGAGTTTTAAGAAGACCTCAAAAATCAAATGAGGAAAACTGTGAGAAAATTAGGAGAAAAAATATGAGCAATGCAAGAAATCAAGGAAATTATGAAAGAAACCTCACCCAAATGGAAAAAATACATAAATTCACGGAAGAAAAAAATGTAGTAAGAGCTAGAACTGCCACAGAGAAGAGCAAGAACAATTGAACAAGAAGAAGCTAATGATTTCTTAAGACAAGAAATAGTAAAGCAAAATTAAAAGAATGAAATAGAAGAGAATATGAAACATCTTTTCACAAAAATAAATGACATGGAAAATAGGTCAAGAATAGACAATATAGGAATACTTGGACTCCTGAAAAGTTACAATTAAAAAAGACTTTAGACACCATACTCCAATAAATCATCAAGGAAAACTGACCAGAAATTCTAGAATCAGAGGGTAAAATAGAAATTGAAAAAATCCACTAATCACTACCTCAAAGAGAACCAATGGTACAATTGCACAGGAACATCATTACTAATTTCTATAGCTCCCAGCTAAAGGAGAAAAATACTACCAACAACAAGAAAAAATAGCAATTTAAATACCATGGAGCTATAGTCAGAATAACATTTAGCAGCCACAACATTGAAAGAACGCTGGATATAGAACATGGCTTTATAGAGTAAAAGAATTGAGTTTACAACCAAGAATAACATATTCAGCAAAGATGAACATAATTATAAAAGATAAAAATATGTATATTCAGTGAACTAAAGGAGTTCCAACTATTTCTGGAGAAAACCCAGAACTCATCAGAAAGTTTTATTTATAAGAAACATACAAAGGTAATGAAAGACAAAACATAAGCTTCCTAAAAGGCCAAATTGTTTGATTTCTACATGGAGAAATGTAATCTATGGTCCCAGGGAATGGCATTATTGCCTGGGTATTTTTAAGATGGAAGATTCAAATTTGAGAAGAATATAATAGAAGGAGTCAAAATGGTAATAAATAGACCAGGAGGAGGGAGGGCAGAATGGTTATCTCATGTGGAGGAGGAATGAGTGGAGGAACTGCCACAGAGAAGAGGAAGAGGGAATGGAGGACTAGAACCCCACTCTCATCAGACCTGGGATAAAGAGAGAACAACATGCACAATTAGAAGGGTAATACTTTCTTAAAGTACAAAGAAACAGGAAAGAAGGGAGATGGGATAAAGAAGGGATTGAAGAGGGGAGTACATCTCAAGGGGTAAAGTTGGGGGACAGGCACAGAATCTTAGAACAAGATAGGGGAGGGGTTTTTAGAATCGAACTCATATTAAGAAGTAGGAGGACATGGTTGTGGTGATAAGGAAGAAGTTTTTGGAAAGGCGGATAGAAGTATTTAAAATTAATGGAAATGGAGAAGGGAAGGACCTTTGGAAAGGTGGACCAATTTGGAAGTAGGAACACAAAGGGAGAGGATAAAGGAAGATTTTGGGGAAGGGGTGTGAATTGGAGAGGTGTTGGTCAAAGGAAATTGGACATCTGAGGAGAAATACACCAGAAAGAAAAGAACAGTGCAAATAGTGAAGAGGAACAGAGTAGATGGAAATACACAGCTAGTAACTATGATACTGAGTATAATGAAATGAATTCATCTAAGAAAAGAAAATGGATAGAAGAAAGGATTAGAAACCAGGACCTGACAATGTGTTGTTTGCAAGTAACACATTGGAAATGAGAGACACACATAGAGTAAAGGTGAGAGGCTAGAGCAGAATATACTATGCCTCATCTGATCCAGAGAAGGCAGGGTTATCAATAATGATCTCTGACAGAGTTGGGTGCAAAATGGATATAATTGGAAGGGATGAAAAGAGTAACTATACTATGGTGGGGAGGATAATAGATATAAAAAATGAAGCATTATCAATATTGTACCTGTAACCACCAAGTGTAATAGCATCCAGATTTTTAAAGGAAAAAGCTAAATGAAATACAGATAGAAATAGAAACCAAAATAATAGCAGTGGACTTTAATTTTCCCCTCTGAGAACTAGATAAATCTAATAACAACAACAACAAAAAAGAAGTTAAGGAGGTGAATAGAACTTTAGATAAGTTAAAAATGATAGATATCTGGTTAAATGCCCCCACACATCTGCATGGGGTTAACAGTAGACCTAAGCCTAAGCTTAATAATTCAGAATTGCTGATGAGACAACAATGATTTAGAGAGCATTAAATATTCTGCAAAAGTCTTACTAGAATCCTATCATCTATGGAGGTAATCTTGTTTTCCTGAGGGGTGGTGGCATTGGAATAAAAAATGAACTAAGTATGACAAAATTGGAAAATTTTGGTTTTGGAAAGAGAATGGTCCTGACAGTAGATTATGACTGCTGCTCAAGGCCCAATCTAGCTAAATATAGTCCAAGTAATGTATGTTAACTGAGAATGAGATGAGTTAAAGTGATACAATTAAATGCTGATAGGAATATGAAGAAACAGGGCTAATATTACATTGCTAGAACAGCTGCGAATTGTTTTTTTAGAAAACAAGATGGAAATATACGGAAAGCTGTTCGTGCTCATTGACTTAGGGATCCCATTATTAGGATTTGGCACTAAGGGCATCACTGAGAGCATAAATAGCTATGTATGTATGAAAATATTCATGGAAGCTTTGTGTGCAATGACAAAATTATGGCAATAAATCAAATTCAATGAATGGGAGATATGGCTGAATAGATTGTGATATTTGAGTTTAATGATTGCATTATGTTGTTAGAAATGACAAATATTGGAAATTCAATAAAGTAAATATAGGAAGCAATAAGAATAATAATACATACTCTGATTACATTAATAAAATAAGTCACACAATCAAGAGAAAAAAGTATCAAAGTAAAACAAATCTAAAGGGAACTCAAAAGCAAGAGATGTTTACATTAGCACACACATATAATTCACGTATCTTAAATAAACTGTAAGCAATGTGGAGTTTGTGGTTTTGCACATAATTTTTTATGCATTTGATAAGTTAAATGTTTTTTCCTTGATATTGGTGGTTTTAAAATATACAATAAAGAAGAAAAATGAAACCTTAAAAAAATAAAACTCAGAAATAAATCAAGACACCTTATTTGTGATGCCACTAATCCTCTTCTAAAAAAAGGATGAACAATAACATCCATGTGTTATACATGTGTATATACAAATACATAGTTGTCACGAAAAGGTGGAAATCAAAATATGGGCAATAGAAAGTGCAATTTCCAGCTGAGGAGAAGTCATGTCAATTTGGTGCTTTCCACATTTAAATCTGTATTTCTGAAATGTTGTTTATTAACTTTTATCTTCAAACTGGCCCCTTTTTGTAATTAATCCATTTCTGTCAGTGGTACCATCATTGTTCCAGGCTTCTATGATAGAAATCCAGGTATCATATTCAGTTCTTCTTCCTTATGCAATCCTTAAATCTTGTCTGTTATCTAATCCTTTCATTCCCCCTTCTAAATGCTTCCTCTTCATTTCTACTGCCACCATTAAGCCTGGTCTTACAAAGGAGAGTACGTTAAGTTAATGATGTACTTTCAGGAACATCAGCCACACCTACCCAGCTGTTCCCCCTGGAGTCTCTACTGCTCAAAATTCTCCTTTGTATAGAAAGAAAAGAATTTAAGGGAGATAACTTCTGAGCTCAAGTTCAAACCTCAACTACCACAGGGAAGAGGAGCTCAGAAATATAGGATTCATTACAGCTAAAAGAGGAGGGGAGGTCCCGTGAATGTCTTCCTGTAGCTCTTTTTCTTTCATTGTTTTCAAATGAAGGGATGTTGTGGGGAGCATCTAGGTAGCATAGTAGATAGAGAGCTAGTCCCGGAGATAGGAGATCATGGGTTCAAATTTGTCCTTAGACACTTCCCAGCTGTGTGACCCTGGGCAAATTATTTAACCTCCCTTTGTCTAGCCCTTATTGCTCTTCTGCCTTAGAAACTAATACATAGCATATGGAAGGTAAGGGTTTAAAAAAATGAAGGGAAACTATGGGACTATGAGTTACCTCAATTCTTCTTTATTGCATAAAGGTAAAAAATAAGGTTGTCCTCTGGAACCCTATCTCTCAACCTTATGTCTGGAAAGGGGTCTCTTTTGTCTTCTTGAAAAGCTTGCCTGCATGACACACTTTTTCCTTTTCCCAACGAAATCCTTAAGGACTTGCATGTACTTCCCCTATCTTTTTGTCTTTAGCTTTAAGTTTCTAAACTTGGTAGGTATGAAGGCACAGTGTGTATAGTTGGATTCCCTAGAACTTATTCCCATATTTTCAATAGGACAGAAGAAAGAGATTATGTGGTGGATTGAGGTCTAGAATTAAGTCAGAAAAAATTAGTTCAAATCCTACCTTAGACACTAGCTAGATGACTCTTGGGAGGTCATTTAAAATTGTGCAACTTTAATTTCCTCATCTGTAAAATGTTGGTAGTAATAACAGTACCTTCTTCTCGTAGTTATTTATTTATTTATTTGCATGGTTATTTCTTTTTTATTTATTTATTTTTAGAAAAAATTTTCCCATGGTTACATGATTCATTTTCCACTGCATTCTTCATGTGTCATTGATCAAGACCTATTTCCACATTACTGATAATTGTTCTAGGGTGGTCATTAAGAGTCTACATCCTAATCGTGTCTGCATCAACCCATGTGTTCAAGCAGTTCTTTTTCTTCTGTGTTCCCTCTCCTGTAGTTCTTCCTCTGAATGTGGGTAAAGTTCTTTTCCATAAGTCCCTCAGAATTGTCCTGGGTCATTGCATTGCTGCTAGTACAGAAGTCCATTACATTTGATTTTACCATAGTATATCAGGCTCTCTCAGAGTTATTTTGAGAAATTTATGTGATAAATATGTAAAAAACTTGGCAAACCTCAAGGCACTATATAAATTCATATATAAGAGTGGAGATTAATGAGTCAATCAATTAAATCACCCCACCCCACTTGAACATGCAATACTTTGATACTTTTATCAGGTGACAACATCTCCATTGACTTAAACTAGACTTGAACAAGGCTAGACATCTCTATTGATTCAATCATCAATCAAAAGGTTCAGAAGAGGTATAAAAAGTCCTTGATTTATTTAGAAGTCTTGAAATAGATGAAATGCAGTAATATTGCATAGGAAGTATATTCAAATTTGATGAGGATTATTTGGTAAGATTTATATAAAAGAGCAAACTAGTTTGTAAATCAGGCATTCATTTTAACATTATTCATCCAGAGAACCATTCAAGCAAAGCCTCTAAGAGGGTCCACTTAGAGGTAGATGTGGGAGGAAAGGAGAAAAGCCAAAGACTTGATTTCTGTCTTGATTGTCCTGATCTTGTTCTTGGTCTCCTTCTTTAATCCTTTAACCAGGAGGAGACCTGAGGATCTATACATGGCCAGAAGATTTTCTCTCGTCTCCTCTCCTCTCCATCTCCTCTCCTCTCCTCTCCTCTCCTCTCCTCTCCTCTCCTCTCCTCTCCTCTCCTCTCCTCTCCTCTCCTCTCCTCTCCTCTCCTCTCCTCTCCTCTCCTCTCCTCTCCTCTCCTCTCCTCTCCTCTCCTCTCCTCTCCTCTCCTCTCCTCTCCTCTCCTCTCCTCTCCTCTCCTCTCCTCTCCTCTCCTCTCCTCTCCTCTCCTCTCCTCTCCTCTCCTCTCCTCTCCTCTCCTCTCCTCTCCTCTCCTCTCCTCTCCTCTCCTCTCCTCTCCTCTCCTCTCCTCTCCTCTCCTCTCCTCTCCTCTCCTCTCCTCTCCTCTCCTCTCCTCTCCTCTCCTCTCCTCTCCTCTCCTCTCCTCTCCTCTCCTCTCCTCTCCTCTCCTCTCCTCTCCTCTCCTCTCC
>NC_058132.1:279076942-279097174 GCF_016433145.1 Gracilinanus agilis | reverse complement strand
CACAGAAGAGAGAGAGAGAGAGAGAGAGAGAGAGAGAGAGAGAGAGAGAGAGAGAGAGAGAGAGAGAGAGAGAGAGAGAGAGAGAGAGAGGTGGTTGATTAACTTAACACTTGGCTAAGCTCAATTGAATGTAGACCTTCTCCATCCCCAAACCCCTCGAACTGATTATTCCCTTATGTCCTAATAGTTTGATCTGACTGCTTCTCATAAGTTTAAAGATTTATTCAAAAAGGTAGCAAAGGTAGGTCAGGAAAGAGAATGAGGGAGCCCTGGCTAATACCCCATACTGAATGACAAAGTTCAGCCTTTGGCCACAGCTGAGGCAACTGTGGAAAATCCTATCTGATCTTGATGTTCCCTATCAATAACTAACTCTGAGTTAAATCAATGGATTAACAGTCTCTAGGTTGTTAGCAGATCAGGTTATGGGAACTCCTGCTAACTCTGTTCAGTCTCCATTCTGGGCAAGCTCTTCAGGTAAGCTGCTTCTTGAAAGAGTCCACACAGGTAGAGATTTCCAGGTATTTAGGAGCAGGAACAGGAATTCAATAAGCCTTTCTCAGGAATCGCTTTGGGATAGGAAATGCTGGCTTAGGTCAGGAGAATTGGTCCAGAGTTGTCTCCCATAAGAGTTCAAGCCACAGAAGACCCTGAGTTTCCAAAGGTCACTCCTAGATTCCTTTGCCTCTCTCAGAATTCTCTCTCATCAACATTCCAAAGCTCCTCTCCTTTGCTTTTTTGTATTTTCACCTTGTTTGCATATTCTTGCAAATTCCTTCCTTCAGAACCAATATTTAATATTGATTTTAAGCAGAAGGAATGGTTTTTTTTTAAACAGAGGTTAAATTAGATAAACTATAAGACTTCTTCCAGGTATAAGCCCTTATAAATTTAAGGCTACTTTTTACATTTATAATCAGTATCATGCAATGCCATATTTAGTTGTTCTATAATTGCTTTTCTTTAGCCTAACTAAAATATGAAATATTTAAGAATAGAGTTCATATTATCTATGTTACAAATCATTGTACTACCTATCTTCTGCTCTTCACAACGAAACACATTCTAATGGGAGAAGATAATGCATAAAAGTGTTTGTCCTTGGATTGAGGACATTAGATACAAGGGTATGATAAAGGAAACTTCAGATATTCTGGTAAGAAATGAAGAAATAGTTGGACAGGGTGCTCTTCATAACTAAAAGTTCTGGAAGAAGCCATGTAATCAAAAAGAGGTGCCTCAGGGACAGAGATTACTGCAGAGATGTGAATTCTAGGGCTGAAGTGATCTTCCATGATGAAGTGGTTCTTGGACTTGATGGAGAGATCGAGTGTGCAACCTGGTGAGAAATGTACATTTTAATTATTTTACCAATTAAATATTTTATAATACTAATTTTGATTTTTTCTTTCTTTTATGAATTGCCATAGCCAAAAAATTCATCACTTAGGGATTTATTTGGCAATAGACTTCTTGGAAGGATAAGCCCCAGTAAAAGTAATACATTTTTCCTAGGTTCAAACCCGGCCTCAGCCACTTCCCAGCTGTGTGACCCTGGGCAAGTCACTTGACCCCCATTTGCCCACCTTTACCAATCTTCCACCTATGAGACAATACACCGAAGTACAAGGGTTTAAAAAAAAAGTAATACATTTTTAAAAGAGTGAGATATTTAATAGGTACTAATAGGGAAATGGTTGTTTTGGGAGGGGGAAATTTCTGGCTTAGAATAAATATCCAGATCTATTTAAATGAATTTAATAAATTAAAACAACATTCCTAAAATATAAGCCTAAATATATGAAACACACAAGCATTACTAAAAAGAGGATGGGAATGGCTTACAAATCAATACCTTTCTCATGTTCAGCATCCTTTCCTAAGTGGCCACCAAGGAAGAATGGCAGAGATTTGTTACTTTGCTCACCAGACAAAAGAAGAATCAATAGAATCAACCCAATACTCCCTAGAATTAGATAGGAGGAAAAGAGAAAGAAAGCAACCTAAGTCCTGAATATGTTATCTTTATTTCCATCCACCACCACCTCCACCCCCACATTCATCCAACTCCTACTTCTGGTCTGATCAATTCTTTATGCCTCTTCTTTAGTTCCTCCATCTGAAGGATGAAGACAATCTGGGATCCTTCTGTATTCTAAACTCTGAGGTCAAAAATGAAGTGGTTCCCCTCTTTCTTCAAGGAATGTCAATTTTGTATTAAGGGAGTCCTGATCTGTTAACAATAGAATATCTCTTCCTTGTTCTGGTCAACCTGACTTACTGAAAATGATTTATAGTCATGGCTAAAGCCTGGTCAGGAAAGGTGAATTAGTAAGACATTCCCTCCATAAATTATTATTTTGTTACTGATAAAGGATAGCTAAGTAGGGACACTCAACATAACAAGAAGGCCTTAGTATAGGTATCATTTATATTTCTTTGAATCTTTAAAACACTACGATACCATTATGGTGTAAAAGTTCATAAAGAGTGTTGTGGATTCTCAAAATGCATTTTTTTTTGTAATATAGAAACTTTGGTTCAGGTCTAAGAAGGTTAACAGCATAGTGTAGTTTTATAAGATTTGACTGCTGTATTATGCCTTATAACCATATTCAGCTTAGTATATTCCATTAAAAATATAGAACTGTCACATAGTTATGGAGTAAAAGTTAGAAAAACACCTCAGGCAAAACTATTCTTTTAAAATACTGATTTTTTCTTAGCAGTACTTCTCTCTTGTTAAAAACAAAAAAGCAAACAAAAAATGAGAGAATTGTTCCTGATTAGTTTTTCTCTTCTCTATAATTTAGGAGAAAGTCAACTTCATGCTTTTAGATAACATAATGGAAAGCTTTCTAATTTAAGTGCCAGATTCCCTGGTAGGTACCCTTTTGATCCTTCCCCAAATCTACTTACTTTGGGAGGGCAAAAAGCCAAAGGAAAAAATTTTCCTATCTTCCTGTGTTCCTTCTTTGGGTCTGAAATGTCTGTCAAGGTTCTGTCAACATAGGAAAACAATAATAACAAAACCCCCAACTGTTTATAGCAATTTTTGGAGCTGCTTTTCTGATTTACACTGAAATTGTAGGTCAAGTTCCCAGAATGTGGGTGTGATGTTTCCCCTCACAGTTCTTGAGAGATTGGAAGTGGTTTTCTAATGCTGTATAAATATATATATATATAAAATATATATAAACCCATGCTGATGCCATCTTCATCCTGCTTATCATTGATTTCAGTTACCAGACAATTATCTTTTACAAAGGAATATCTAGTCACCTGATGTCATTAAAAGAGGGGTATAAAACATCCCCCTAAAAGAGGAAGGGTGACACGGTCTCCCACCAATACTGAGAGAATCCAGAAGAAAGTTGGCTTAGTCTTAGAGAATACCTGCAGCAGAGGAGTAGCTCAAAGTTCTTGGCTGCATAAAATCCTTTTCTCCTCAAAGTGTAGTCATGAAATTCTCTCTAGAAACTTTTGTTAGAGCTTTTGTTAGACTCCTTATATTTTTAAAAATAGTTTTCCTCATTGTGTCTGATTTGTCCTTGGTTCCCAGTGTAAACATTAGGGGATGCTTCTAGGACCAGGACTAGAAATTTAAACATCTTTCAAAGTTCACAATTCCTCCTTCTAATCAAGGGCAGGTTGGAAGTGACTGATATCCAGAAGGCCTATGGCAAGATTTCTCTTTCTCTCCACTAAGTGATTTTCCCTTAGTGTCTGGCCAGCAAGGCTGTTTTATTCAGGCAGAAACTGAAATTTCCTTATTCAAAACACTCTCCCTGCATTGATATAGTCCTCACAGGGCATGGTCAAATCCCTCAATCAATCAGAATATATTTCTGGTGGAATGACATTCCATTTCAGGCTTTCAAAAACTTCTAAAATGGTAAAGGACATTTTTGCATAGTCTAAAGGCCTTGATGGGTTGATTCAATGAAGGTATTCCCACCTGGCTAAAGTAATTGGCTTGCCATCTTGCAGATTATTTAAAGGTAGACGAGTCATTTTAAAATGATTGCCTCAATTGATTCCGATTTTACAAGCTAAAAGGTGTAAAAAGTATTAGAGATTAGAAAATTAACTTAAAACTTATAAATTGAAACTCAATGGACATAAATATTAAGTTCTGCATTTGGATTCAAAAAATCAATTGCCTAAGTACAGAATAGAAGCCAACTGATTTTACAATAATTGATGCAAAAAGGTTGGAGATTTTAGTTGACCAGCAATCTGATAGTGTTTCTAAAAACATCCCCTCCCCAAGAAAACTTGCCCCTCACATAAACCAAAATTGCAGTTGTAATCTTTAGTATCTAGATTAGAACAACAATAAATGACTATAGTTTTTGAAGAATGTAGCTAGTTTGTGGATATCATTCTTCAGAAGATATTTAGATAACTAACAACCAATCAACAGAAGAACTAAAGATGGTAAGGCACCTGGAAATGCTATCATATGAGGAATGATAAAATGAACTAGATTTAAAAAATAGTTGGAGTATAGGGAATTCACTAAGATTATAAATAGCAGATGAGGTATTATCTCCATCGGGTGCTCCCCTCGATAAAATTATATGTCTGGGTAAAAACAAACTAGAAACATGGTATCTATATTAAAATGCTTTCATTGTAAAGAAGGAATAGATTATTTTGTATAGTTTCATGTGATAGGAGCAGGATTAGTAGGTGGAAAGTGCAGAGAGGCAAATTTTAGCTCATTATACAGGAAGAATTTTTTAAGAATTAGAGACACCTAAAAATGAAGTAGACTGCATTGAAAATTAATAAGCTCTCCTTTGCTGGAAAATATTCAGTCAGAATATATTCAATTCAGGCCGTGTGACAGAGGAGTTGCAAAAAATCCTCCTGTATATATATGTATATATATATATATATATACATATATATATATTTAAATGAGCTAAATGACTTCAAAGTTAGACTTTTAAGTCTAAGATTCTCCTAAGCAAGTGTGATCACCTTTTTTTTTTCCCTTCTAAAACTAGACCTTTGATTTTGTTGGTTAGTGAACTCCTTCCACCAATTCTGATTAGCATTCTGAGGCAACCGCTGTTGCATTGGATAAAGAGCTATATCTGGCACCAATAAAACCTGAGTTCAAATCTTACTTCGGATACTTAATAGCTGTGGGGCTCTGTCTGCTCCAGTTGTTTCCTGCTTTACTATGAGAATTAAACAACATCAATATTTGTAAAAGGCCTTGCAAATATCAGAAATTTATAAATGTTATTATTGCTATTGTTAATAATATTAACATCATCATCAGCTGCCACTTAGAGTTTTAGAGTTACCAGAGCCCATAAGGGGTTAAGTGACTTGTCTAAAATCCCACAGCCAATATGTGTCAGAGGCAGAACTTGAACTCAGATCTTTCTGGGTCTGAGATTGGCTCTCTATTCACTCTTAGATAGACTTTGAGGTGTTAAATTTCCTGTAGAATCATAGTGTAGTGGAATAATACTGACCAGTGAAAATCTGGAGGTCTGTCTTTAGTATCACATATTGATATCTTCTACTTACCATAGACTCAGAGTTTTAGAGCCAGACAGGTCCTCATTTTAGATATGAGGAGCTGAGACCAAGGAAAGTTAATTGACTAAATCAAGGCTACAAAAAAAAATAAGTAGTTGATTTTGGATTTGAAATCTGGTCATTAAACATTAACCCCGTAACCATTTCCACAATATCACATTGCCTTCATTTCTTATTAGCTTTGTTGTTCTATTGTCTGACTCTTTGTGACTCCATTTTGGGGGCTTCTTGGCCAGATACTAGAGAGGTTTGCCATATCCTTCTCCAACTCATTTTACATATGAGGAAACTGAGGCGAATGGGGTCAATGGCTTGCTCCAGGGTCACAGAGCTAATAAGTACCTGAGGCCAGATTTGAACTCCAGAAGATGAGTCTTCTCTTTCCAGATCCACTGCTTTATGCCCTGTAACACCTAACTGACTCTTATAAGTTTTAAAGTCTTAGGTAACTAACTCACTTCCCTGTTCAGGTCCTCAGTTTCCCCATCTCTTTAATGAAGGAGTTTAACTAGATAATCTCTAATATTCCTTCCCATTCTACCATTTTATGATCCTCAGAATATTTCTTCTCCCCACAAATAAAATGTACAAGTCATATAAAAGCAAAATAAAACAAAGAGAAAACTCAAATGACTGAATACTTGATATGAATTCATTTTAAACAAAATATTGTAAGAAACTGTAAGAAATTTTGCAAGACCATCTGTAAATGGTAACCTCATTCTGGATATTATGTGATGTTTTGGACCTTGATAGAATCAGCAATATGCCACCCACAAAAAGAAGCATGTCAAGAAGCTCACGATCCTTAGGAAATCTCTTTTATATTTGGACTCTACATTAGTCATCAACCTGAAAGACACAAAAATCATTGAGAGTTTATTTCTTGCTTAATGTTACTAATCAGAAGGTCCTTAAACAAAGTTACCCGTTACATCTTTCAAAATGAATTTAATGTAATTTTAGCATATATTCAAGATTACCTTCTTTTAGAGGAAAGCCATTAATAAAAGCAACATTTCTTCTAAGTTAAATACATTCCTAATATCCATTAAATTTAAAAAGGCATACCTTATATCTTTAATATTATATTCTTATATATTATTACTATAATAATGTATATTATGTTGTAATATATTTTAATACTTAATAGTCATACTTTTTTAAAAAGTAGCAAAAATAAAATTCATTTGGAAAACAAAAGGTGAAGAATATCAATGGAAATAATAAAAATGTTAAAGAAGGTGGTCTAGCAGCACTAGATTTAAAACTTTGATATAAAGTACTAATTATCAAAACTATCTGATACCAGTTAAAAAAAAGAAAAGTAAATCAGTGGAACAGAAGAGACCTACCACTTCAAAGTGCTTCTTTTTGTGAATGACATATAGCTAATTCTATCAGGGTCCAAAACACCACAGAACATTCAGAATGAGGTTACTATTTACTGATCAGCTTACAAGAAATAAAGCTCCAAGTTTTTGGAATAAGAATTCATTATTTGGTAAAAAATATTGTGAAAACTGGAAATCTGTTTGTCAGAAACTAGATACAGAATAATATTTTACACTATTTGCCAAGATCAGTTCAAAACAGATAAATGGCCTAAATGTAAAGGAAGATATTAGCAACAAATTAGAACAGCAAACATATTACCCTTCAGACTTATGAATAGAAGAATTTATGAATAAACCGGAGATAAAAAGCATTTTGAAATGTAAGACAGGTAATTTTGAATGCATTAAATTGAAAAGTTTTCATACAAATAAAATTAATATGCCCATGATTAGAAGAAAAGCAATCCACTGGGAAATTTTTCTGCAGACAGTTTTTCAGATAGAGGTCTCGTATCTAAAAAATATAGAAAACTTTGTCAAATATATAAGAATATGAGCTTTTCCTCATATTTGCTCTAACTCATTATTGACAAAGAAATCAAATCAAAGCAACTTTGATATATTATTTTATAGCCACAAGATTGGTCAAAATGATAAAAGGAGAAAATGACAAATGTTTGAGGGGATATGGAAAAATAGGGACACAAATACATTGTTGGTGGCACTATGAGCTCATCCAAACTTTTTGGAGAGTCATCTAGAATTATACTCAAAGAGTTGTAAAACTACGTATACATTTTGATTCAGTAATAACACAATTAGGTTTATTTTCTAAAGTGATCAAGGAAAAGAAAGAGAAATAGCATGTTTTATAATATTTATAGAAGCTCTTTGTGAGGTGGTAAAGAACTGGAAACTTAAGGCCCATCCATCAATTGGGGAATGGCTGAACAAGTTGTGGTATATTATTGTGGTGCAATATTATTGTACCCTAACAGATGACAAACAAGATGATCACGTATGTGCACGCTCACACACACTCACACACAAACCTGGAAAGACATAGCGTAATGCCAAGTGAAGTGAGCAGAACAAGGAGAACACTGTGCACACACAATAACAACAAGAATGCCTGATGATCTGCTGTGAATAACTTAGCTATTAACAACAAGGCAAGTATCCAGGACAACTCCATGGAACTCATGACAAAAAGGGTTTATCCAACACTATAGAAAGAACATATGGAGTCCAAATGTAGACAGAAATACTTTATTTCCTCCAGGAATTTTTCTCCAGTGTAAGCAAGATAGATGTATTTTGTTTCATTTAACATGATGAACAGGGAAATATACATCATATGATAATATGTGTACAACCTACATCATATTACCTGTCTTCTTGAGGAGGCAGGAAGGGTGGGAGGGTAAAGAAATTAAGGATGGAACATAGATTTTTGGACACAGCTAATGTGAGAATTAAGCATATTTATTATAATTTATTAGATATTTATAACAAATCATATATATTCTATTATTAAATATTATATTATACTCTACATGAAAATGAATAACTCTAAGTGTTATATCCTTAAAATTATATTATTATATTATTGTGTATTACTTTATATTCTTTTATCTTTAATCCTTATTATTTTATATTAAATATTTTAACAAGTGGTATTTTATATCCTTCAAAACTTGGTTCCATTTCATCTTTTCAGTTTTCCTATACTTTATTCTTCTCCTATATACTCTGAGATCCAGGGACTTTGATCTCCTCACTAGTTGCTTGTTCAAGACAGTCCATATTCCAAGTTTGTGCATTTTCACCATTCATAAAACTCTTCCTCCTTATCCCTGGCTTCCATAAAGTCTTGTTTAAAGTTCCACCTTTTGCAAAAAGCCTTTCCTTTTTCTTCTTAATCTTAGTGACTTTTCTTCTGATATACCTTGCTTGAACATAATTGTTTGCTTATTGTTTTCCATATTGGACTGTGAACTTCTTGAGAGCCTGACCGTGTGTGTTTGTGTGTGTGTGTGTGTGTGTGTGTGTGTGTGTGTATGTGCGTGTGCACATCATTAGTCTCTTGTAGCTTGTTTCCTCATCTATAAAATAAAAGGATTAGAGTTACTGACTTTGAAGTCCCTTCTATCTCTAAATCTATGATTCTGGTACTAGAGATTATTGTGTCTGTTTGTATAGAACATTGATAAGAGCTTTTGCTCTTATTTTGATCAGATTTTGATCAGATGTTATGGATGGCTCCCAACACATTGAGTGGACCTCCTATGACTGGTTTATGGGGAAGACACAAAGTAACATACTCAGGATGAGCAGGTGTCAGAGTTGTGATCTATATCAGAGAAGTCAAACATTTAGCCCCCAATACTTCCAAGTGCCCCTTAATCATATTAAAATGTAATTAAAATATTAATTAGAACAAAAATACAATAAAACATAGATAAAATTACACTTTAAAATTCCACCATGTATGGATTAGTAGTCCCTATTATTATTCGAATTTGACGTCACTCATGTATACTGATAGATGGAGCACCCAAATCAATTAAATCACAGATGCATTGAAGGATTTTTAAACATAGAAGAGATATTCTGTCTGTTGTCCCAAGGCAGGGTTTTTTTCTGTTTTCCTCACAAAGCTATTACACTATATTTTCAATATTCTCAGTTCTTCTTTGTTACAATTTCTCATCTCAACTTTATTAACTATTTAACAGGGTACTAGTTTTTTCTTTGTCCCTTTCCTAGTTATCTCCACATATGACTGCCTCCATTCTGGCCATCATCTCCATCTCCTACCACTGAGTAAATGTTCCTGACACCCTGGGCTCTGATAGGTGAGCTTTTGCCTTATTTGCTTGGAACCAAGTCTTCACACCGTTTCCCAGTCATCTCCACACTATGGCACCTCTATTCCTTCATATGTACCCATTTTAGCTCTCCTTTATGTGTTATCTTTCCATATTAAAATGCAAACACTTTGAGGGCAAGAGACTTTTTTCCCTTGTATTTCTATTCCCCGGACTCAGAACAATACCTGGTACATGTTAAGATCTTAATAAATGTTCACTCACACACTCACTCACTCACTCTATCTATTATCATTATCATGTTTGTGTTTAGTTATTAATTCTCATACTTTTCACTCTGTGTAGTGAACTATTTCTAGATACATTTCATCCAAAATATCAGTAGTTTCTCTCTTCCATTTTGTATTTTAAATCTCATTCAGATTTTTCAACCTGGAAATTATTATTCTTTCTTGAAATGATCATTGAAGTGTATTTGACATAATGGATAGAACATATGACCCAGAGCCAAGAAGACCAGGGTTTTACTTCAACTTTAGACATTTCATAGCTGTGCGATACATGTCCCTTAATCTTTCTGCCCCTCAGTTTTCTCATCTACTATGAAATAAGGATAATATTAGCACCTATTTTATAGGGCTTATCTCAAATGAGAATTATTTTATAAACCTCTTTGCATACTTTATTTGTTGCTGTTTAGTCATTTTTCAGTGTTGTCTAATTCTTCACGACCCTATTTGGAACTTTCTTGGCAAAGATATTTGAGTGATTTGCCATTTGCTTCTCCAGCTCATTTTACAGATGAAGAAACTGAAGCCAATAGGATTAAATGATTCACTCAGGATAACACAGCCAGTAAGTGTCTGAGGTCACATTTGAACATGGGAATCTTCCTGACTTCAGGCCCAACACTATATACCTATACTCTATATACCTAGGTGCCTCTTTCAGACCTTATTGTCTTCTATAAATGGTTTTTTTTACTATTGTTAGTATTATTTTTATCAACTGCACTTCCTGAAGAGGGTTTACCTTCCAAAGCCTTATTGCAGATTCTTATGATTATTTTATTTTATGCCTCCCCACTCCAATTACCACAAACTTTGTATATTTTTAGAAATTATCTCCCTATGATTTGAATACTTATCCTTTTCTTTCTGGAAATGATGACCACAATTGCCTTATTTTGGGGTCCTGAAAATGTTTGTCACCATATAATACATTTTCCATTTTGGGCTATTGATTTGACTTCCCAACTTTGTGATGAATATTTACTAATGATCCTATTTATCCTTTTCTTTTCTTTCCTTAAGCACTACCTCCTCTTACAGAAAATTCAACTACTCTTCAAGGCATTTTTCTCTTCTTCCTGGAACTAGTAATCAACATTTCCCCCTCTTCCTGCTGAAAACAATAACTTACCAAAATAGAAACTAACCCCCATCTCTCTTCAGAATGCTTATGTATTTTCCTTTTATAGTGTTTATGTCCTCTTCCTTCTTGATGTGGATCTAAAAAGGCCAGAGTACTTTCCTATTGTTGTTTCTGCTTATCTTTCATTTTTTGAAGAAGACCAGTGACATCATGGGATGATGTCTTGACTTCCCTATTATCTTGCTGTTGAATATTCAAGAATGGATTGTCATTTTTTGCTTCTAGTATGAGTATGAGAAAAGAAGACATTTGCATCAGAGTATCATCTCTAGGCAGGCAATAACTTCCTGATCTTTCTTTTGCACAGCATCTGTTCTCATGGCTGGAAACATTTATTTCTGTTATGGTGTAGGAAGGACCTATAATTCTAGGTGTTGATTTAGACTTTCAAATGTCAAACCTTAGTAGTCTCCATGTAATTTTTAAAAGGTAAAATTGATCCTATATATGTATTTAATTAGTGTTTATCTATCTTATTGTTTGAGAGCTACCACTACTCCTTGATTGCTCCCAAACTGTAATGGACATTGCCTTTCCCACCTACTTTGTCTTAAAAACAAAAAATCCACCATCTGAGTGAGTTCCTCCCTTGAAAGAGACAATGAAATCAGGAGAGGGAATGGTGATCATTATCTTTTGAAGATCATTGTCAAAAAGTACATAAATACATGCATGGGAAGGAATGGCAAGAGGCTGGAGAGTCATAGAATTATTTCACTGGAAAGCTAATTAATTCAACCCCAACTTATATAAGAATCTTTTGACAAGAGATTAATTGTAGATTTTTTATGGGGGGTGGGGGACATTCTACCTTCCCAGGCTAATGATCAAACTCTTGGAAATTTTTCCTTACATCGATCCTAAGTCTTCCTTTCTCTAAATTCAGTCTACAGTTTAAGGCCCCAAAAGACGATTCTGATCCTTAATTTCATTTTTTAGCTTTTCAAAATTATTCATAGCTATGTATTCTTTAAGCTTTCCCTGTGCAGGTTTATGCCTGTATTTCCTTCAATTTATATGAAGTTTCCTCAAAGACATTCATCATCCTGGCCACTTTCTTCTGGATACTCTCCATTCTGTCAATATACTTCTTAACATGTAATGCTAAGAATGGAATATAGAACTCCATGCTGTCTGACTAGAGCAAAGTACCCTGGCATTATGAACTCCCACATTATGGGTGGTATGTCTCTGAATCTACTTGAGAATCACATTACTAGATAAAATTGTCATCTGAATGGTTCATCATCCCATGTAGTTCTATTTTATTGAATTGTTTGATAAGTATACTAATTTTTTTTTCTGCTCAGGTCACGAAATGCTAAATGACAGAAGGTCAGGAAGAAATGCTTGGTATGTTTCACTAGAGACATCCCTTCAAGGTGACTTTTTTTCCAGAAACTACTTTTTGGGTTCAATAACTCAAAAAATTACTATATTATCAAATAGACTGCGTTTGCATTTTGTCACAAGAATAGTATGAGAGTTTGTCACTGGGTTTGCTGAAATGTAGGTAAATATTTTTTATACCATTTCCTTGATCTGTCCAGTTACCCTATCAAAAATAAAACAAAACAACAAAAACAACTAATGAAGTTATTCTGTATTGACCTGTATATGGTGAAGTCATCTAGGCCCTTAGTGATCATTGCTTCACTGTCTAAATCCTCAATAACTATCTCTCTAGTAATAGGTTCTATAGTTTTTCCAGTATTCAATGCCACTAGCCTATAGTTTATAGATACCTCATTCTTCTGAAAATCATGACATTTAAGTTTCTCCACTCTTGTGGTACATTATCTTTTTATCTTCTACAGCCTGAGGGCTCATCAATCTTGGGATATAGTTCATCCTGGTCTTTTAATATGAATTCATTGGAGGAAGCTCTTTTACTATTCCCTCCTTTATTACTATTGCATTAAGTATTTTTGTTCTGCCATGACCAGTAAAATGCCGATTTTTGTGCTCTCTGCCCATTTGTGTAGATATTAGGAGGCTTTTAGGACTGATAGTGAATAAGGCAGTATTTTAGTTCTTTCTAACTTGTTAATAATAGACCAGTCCTCATAACATCCTTTAAGAAATTTCCTCCTAGAAAGTAGGGGAAAAAAGACCTACGTCCATTTTTGGTTGTGCTCCTCACCACTAGTGTCATGGCTGTTGGTTCAGCTAAAGCAGAGGCAAAGACAACAAAGCCAACAAAACAATTCACAATAACATTTCCCTGGGCAATCTTGGCAGAGAAAGCAGCAGCTTATAAAGTTGAATACTTCTGCAATGGCTGCCAGCAGTAGCCCTACATTTCTTTGATATTCCTCTTTTGTGCCAACACAGTGAAACAAATTTTTGTAGTTTTTAGCTTTGGGGAAATGTCACTCTTTCGGTGCTCCTTACCTGTTCTTGTTTCTAGTTGATACAAATCTCTGGAAAATGAAAGTCAGTTAGTGAGTTCTCTTTGTTTCCACACTTATGTCTTAAGATGAAGCAGCTTCTGGCAAGATATGATCATGATCTGGACCTACTTGTAGCACCAAAACAAAAGTAGTTCAATAAGGGTAAGAGGAAGGTACCATGAGTAGGAGGTCTTCATGATCCCTTGCTGACAGGTACCAGGGAAGTGATCTGCTGACCTGACATTAACAATGAAAACGTTTGCTATCATTTTGGAGTAGATCTAAGATGGGATGGAGAATATTCCACACATCTCAGAAATTCTGACAACCACTATCCACTTCTGATGTTTCATGCGGGATGGCTGAGTTGAGGTGGATGGGGCTGCAGAGAGTGAGGATGGGGAATGATGATGTCAGAAGGAAACTAGGAGACATTGCAAAGTATTTTGAGATTGGAGGCAAGAATTGAAGATCTTAGGAGCATAGATGATCTTTTTATTCAAGGTAATGATTGAACATAGAAACTTTAGAAGAGAAAGATAATTTGGAAAGTAAATAGCTACTTAAGAGGATGGTGTTTGCTTTTAGGACTTTTCAAGGTTTAATGGGAAAATTAAGTGGCCAGAGGCAAGAAAATCTGGTATAAAGGAATGCAATCTGGAGAATATATATCTAAATGGGTTTTATCATGAGGGATCCTGAGCAGAGGTAAAGGCAGTGGGTAACTCAGAGAACAATGGATGTAAAATTCTAGAAGGGGGAATTCAATACAATTTTAGGCTAGTCTCCATGAGTTGTGTGTTAAATGTACATGAAAATGTATATAATAATCTTTGGTTCTATGTGATATGCTTTGAGAAATTTCTAAATTACCAATAGTTATGACATTTTACCTTGTATAAATATAAATATAGTTTTTGAATTGATGAATTTTTAATACTACTTCCCTATATTTCATACAAATATCTTTTCTTCCATGACTGCCTCATTTCCTTGCCCAAAGCCATTTGTCTTTGCATTCTTTGTCCCCTGTGAAATGCACATTTCTGTGTAGGAAAAACAAATGCAAGCTGGTTCATATTTGCTTGCAATCCACTTTCCCGTGTATTGTACTATGTGTTTTGGCCTCAAATGGAAGACTATGGCTGCCACTTTTATACTGGAAAAGATTGGAGAAATTTTTGACAAGATTAAAGGCTTAAAGGTTGTATGTAGAATATACAAAGATCATAATTTTTCTATTTAAAATAGCTCCTTGTTCCCCAAATGCAGCAGATCCTTCCAAATGGCTAAGCTCCTATCTTTGGAGACTGTTATAGTCAAACTGATATTTTTTTATTCTGCCTAGCAGCTAAGAAATGCCTTAAATCTTTTTAGTGAAGCTAGGTCACTTTCTTTGTGATTTTGGCCATCAGTAGCTCCATGATCATGGAGAAAATGGGGCAAACACATAGATACCAAAATAATAACAACTGCAACATTTATATAGTGCTTTAAGGTCTGCCAATCGCTTAAATATGTTATTTCATTTGATTCTCACAACCACGTCAAGCAAATGTTATCTCCATTTGATAGGAAAAGAAGCCAAGTCTGAAAGAGGCTATATGATTTTCCCAGAGTCACACAGTTAAGTGCTTGAGGCAGTATTTAAACTCAGGTCTTTCTGACACTAAGTCAAGTAATCAATGACCTATGTAACCCAGTTGCTTCAGGAACAAGTGCAAGTTACCATATCTTGTATGAAAGTATGTTTCAGATATAACTAGTGATTTGGGTGTCTGAATAATCAGCCTGAAGCTTTACCTGAGGCAGGTGATAAGAAATGAGCGTGGGGCAAATAGTAAGAAATCTCATTGTAAAATAAACTTTATAATCTACGATGTGAAAATTATACAAGCAATATAGCAAATTCATTTGAACAAGGGGGAAATTAATTACTATAATGAATTATAAATGGATATTATTAATAGATTTCTATCTAAATTCATTATTCTTGCTAACTAGGTGCTAAGCTCCTTTAATTCTCTGCTGAAGAAGTGCATCTGTTAAACTTCTTTATCCTCTGCAAATCAGTGCCCTGGGCAAAAGTCCCAGTTGCAGAACCCTAGGGCTTCCTTCAAGGTTTGGTTGCTCATGTCCCTACTAGAAACTTACCCTAATCCTTCTACTGCAAGTGATTTTCCCCTCAAACTAAAATATATTTGTTGCTATGTCATGCCACATTATAAGGATATTTTCTGGACGGTTAGATTCAATGTGATATACATTTTTCCTATCATGTGTACATATGCATTATGTATACATAAATGTGAATAATATGCATATATTTGCGATTGCATGCCCAGAGACACACATATATCCTTATTTATTTGCATGCTCTATTTGCCTATAGAATATAAACTCCTTGAGCTTTTATTTTTTGTTTCATCTTTTGTTCCTCCTGTAACTAGGCGACACAGTGAATAGCAGCCTGGACTTGAAGTCAAGAAGACATCTGTTCAAATCTGGTCTCAGATACTCACCAGCTGTATGTCCTTGGGCAAGTCATTTAATCTCTCTCTACCTGAATTTCCTCAGTTGTAAAATGGGGATAATAATAGTCAGGGCTTACTTGTCAGGGTTATTGTGAGGATCAAATGGTATTATATTTATTTATATTGCACTTAACACATTGCCTGGCATATAGTAGGTATGTAATGAATGCTTTTTTTCCTTCCTTCCTTCTAATGCTGAATGCAAGGATTTCTACACAGTAAAGCCTTAATAAATAAATACTTGCTGGAATGGATTGGACTATTGTGTAATATAGATAGGAAGAAATTTTGAAGTGTTTTAAAAGTTTCCCTTTCCTCTTCCTTTGAAAACAAAGCCAATTATTTCCTCTTCAGGATGTTCTCTGCTTTTTCCTTCCTTCCCAAAATCCTGTGGGGTCTGAGTGGGTGACAAGGTTGACAACTTTAAAAGAAGAGTTAAAAAGGACAATTGATTTGTCACTGTTTGTCTGAAAACAGAATTGGAAAGAGTCAGTCTTAGGTAAATATAACATACAGCCTGCTTTCCTTTTTTTTTTTCCTTCTTACTGTTTGAGTACAGGGAATCCATTTTTCTTTTCCCTGGGGGGCGGCGGGGCGAGGTAGGGTGGGGAACAAAATGGACATGAATCAGAGTAACATTTAAAGAATTCTGCTATCAGGTCTGCCATCTCACCATGATGTCATAAGTAGCTGGTGTTGCCATGACAACATCACAAGGATACTTTCTGGATGGCTGGATTCAATGTGGGCTACACATAAACATTTTTTTTCTCATTATGGGTAGAAAAGACTTTTTTTTTACTTTAGTGTAGATTCCCTTAATGCTAGAATTAATACTGTATCTCAAATTATTATACTTCCTGCTCCCATCTCTCATTTTGCTTGCATTTTCTTCTGTCTTAATGTTGCTAGAACAGAGGATAAAAATGTGTACTCATAATATTTTCATTTAAAATAAAGCAATTCTGAAGTTGATGTTGTACTCCTTGGCTCACTATGTTTCAGTATGAGGCATGCACACACACACACACACACACACACACACACACACACACACACACACACAAACATTTTTTTACTTACTTTGTTATATCTTAGAAAACTGGTTGCTATCAAAGAATCTTTGTTCTACTAAGCCAAAATATCTTACCTCATATGGTCAGACAACTGATTTGACTACTAGTCCTTAAAAACAGATAAGACAAAGGAGAAATTGCTGTCTTTGAACAAAGGGCAGCTTGCAAGTAACCTGAAGAAGAAATCAAATTAACCAGCTAGGGTATTTTAAATCATTACTTTATAGTAAGTAAAACAATGGGATTTAGTAATAAGTTAAAGAGAGATCAAGTTTTTTTATGTCATTCATCCTAAATTCCAAAATTGAGATAAAAAGTCATTATTGGGGTTTCTTCAAACTTATGTAGCAAGATTAAGCTGAGGATGCCTTGTGAAGAGGAATAAAAGACTGTCTCAGACACTTGATGGATGACTGTGATGGTCTTTTTTCCATAACTTCCATGATTTGTTATCTATTGCAAGGCAAGGAAAGTCCTCAAATAATAAAAGCTTTGAAAATGGTTGTCAGACTAAAGGCATCATTCCATTCAGGACTCCAATGGAAATGAACTTATTATCTTCCAGGATTTCATGCTGAAAGACAAGGAAGTAACCTTTATGTCATTAAAAGTCAAATTTATATTCTTTCACATCAATTCCCTAGTGATATGCAGGACTTTTGAAAGGACAGAAAAGGAGATAGGCTAATATTGATGGAGGTGAGGAACAGGTAAAGAGGCCATTCACTGTCTTCAACCTATTCTAGTTTTATTACACAGAGTTCTCTTTTCCTTTTTCCCAAACTTGATGTTTCTTCTCCTTGTTCTATTATCACCTTTTCTTTCTATTACCCCTACCTCTGCCTCTTCAAATCCCCAGCTTTTTATCTCCTACCTTTTTCCTCTCCAGATCTCTAGCTTCCTTCAATGCTCAGTTCACAGACTACTTAAGAACTCTGATCAACACAATGAACATTATAATTCCAAAGTATTGATTATGAAACATTTCATCCACTTATTGACAGAGAAATGATGGATTTAGGGTATAGATGAAGGAATTTCTCTCTCTCTCTTTCTCTCTGTGTGTGTTTGACATCATATGGCCAATATGGAAGTTTATTTGGCTTGACTATACATATTTATAATGATAATTTTGTTTTTCTTTCTTTTTCATTGGGGAGTGGAAGAGATAGGGGAGAGAAAAGACATATTTTCATTGATGAAATTTTTTTTTGAAAAGATGAAAGATCCTTTCCTTCTTTCTTCTTCCTTCTTTCCTTCCTTCTTTCCTTCCTTCATCTGTGGACTTTAGGTTAATAAGTCCTACTCTAGGACTCTGCTAGTTGAGCTCTCTGGTGCTGCTCCATTCCCCCAAAGCCAAGTTTAAACTTCATAAGCTTTAATTGCTATAGTATTATCTCAATGACTATGATGAAGAGGAATCAAGAGTTATGGAGCCTGCATCAGTGGGAGTGACCTATTAACAAAATATGGAACATCTCATATGTAGTGTGACAGACAATATGTCTATTTTAGGATTTTATGCACAATTTGGGTGATTGATCACTGATATGTATGATCTGATATTTAGATACATCAAAAGGCTATTTCACATATAAAAATGTTTTCCTAAGATAGATTTTTGAATAGCCAAAAACAAGAGAGATTTTAAAGGACTTGTTTTCAGTCCTTTTTTCCCCCTCATTCATTTTTTCTCTTCCTTCTTTCTCCCCAAACCAACCCCAGGATTGCTGTAGGTAAATAGATAGATTGCCTTAATTTGTGAGCATCTGTTCTGCTGATTTGAATTCTGTATTCTCCAGGGGAAGTGTGTCTTGATGCACTGAGCAGAAAATGAGATGCAGAAGTCCTATTGAAAATTGAGGTTGGGGGTTGGGGGGAGGGTCACCTATATCTTACCTGAAATGCTGCTTTGAAATTATGGGTAGGTATGTAGAGAGTTTCTAACTAAAAGCTATAATCCATGCTGATGGCAGAATGATTATATCTTGTTTTCCCCCTTTGAATTCTCTGAACAAGAAAGCTTGAGCTGAGTGAACTTGATGAGGGTGATTTTCTTTAAGCAAAGAAATAACCCCTATGGAATTTACAATTTTCATTCAAAGTAAATAACATCAGAAAATGAGTTTTTAAAAGTCAATTTGAGCCTATGGCTTGTCCTTTAAGGCTAAGGTCTAGAAGAGGAAACATGTTTTTAGAGCAACAGTTACAGGAGGAAAAGCTTTCTTGTTCAACCACCAACACCTCCCACAAAAACCAACGACTTGGCAAAAATCCTGAGGCTTAGTTCCTTCTGTGATGCCCATGTGTGTGGCTAGATATGTAATAAGGAGTTCCCTAAACTTACTTCTGCTTGGTGTGCAGAGCTAGTCTGGGACCCATCCTTGCAGCACAGTTTAAGACAACTGGTAGTCTCTGGTACATTGTAGGTATTTAATAAATCTTACTGATTAAATGAAGTACCCTCCAAGGTCTATAGAGTTCAGTAGGGAATCAACTCACTGCACTTGCACCTTTGTGCCTGAGCTCTCAAAAAAAGACAGTCAGTTAATCAATGACTATATATATTATTTGCTTATTACACGCCAGAAACTGTGCTAATTGTTGGTGGTACAAAGAAAAACAAAAAAATCATCCTTGCCCTCAAGAATCCTACTTTCTAATAAGTGAGATAACATGCAAAAAGCTATGTATATGTAATATATATATATATATATAGCATCAATTGGAGGTAGTCTTAGAGGAAAGGCATTAGCAGTAGGGAGACAAAGGGAAAAGAATCAGGAGAGGCTTCATGGAGAAGGCAGGATTTAGACTGACTATTGAGGGAGTCCTGGGAAGCCAGGAGGCAGAGTTGAGGAGAGAGAGCATTCTAGGCATGGAGCTCAGCTAAATAAAAGACACTGAATTTGAGGACTGAGTGTTGTATGTGAAAAACAGCAAATATCCAGTGTAACTGGATCTTAAGTACCTGGTAGAATTCCTCAAGTAGAGTAAAGTGTAAGATTTGCAAAATAGGAAAGGATCAGTTTTCTTCCATCCTTCCTTCCTTCCTTCCTTCCTTC
>NC_058132.1:279061962-279076542 GCF_016433145.1 Gracilinanus agilis | reverse complement strand
CCTTCCTTCCTTCCTTCCTTCCTTCCTTCCTTCCTTCCTTCCTTCCTTCCTTCCTTCCTTCCTTCTTTTCTTTTTCTGGTTGGAGGTTAAGTATTTAGAGAATATTTCCTTAATTTTTACCACTTAGTCTTAAAAAGGTTCTAGTATCTGTTTTTGGTTGCCAGTAATAGACACGTCTTTATTGTTCTCTGGTGTAGAGCGGACCTAATTGGAACTGTAGGTCATTTCCCTGCTCAAATTTTCTGATTTATCTTTATTGTTCTTAGAATTAAATCCAATCAATCAATCATTCAACATTTATTAAGCACCTACTATGTACCAGGTTCCATGCTAAGGACCAGGAATACAAACACAACAAAGAGAGATAGCCCTTGCCCTTATTGAATTTGTAATCTAATGGAGTTCAGACTCATTAGCCTAGTATTAGCAGACCAAGAAAGGCAAAGTGATTTATCTGAGACGACACAATTTTATGATATGACAAAAGGCAGAAGGGCATAGTGGGTAGATTTGTGAACCAAGAACTTAGAAGACTGCTCAAATTCTCCCTCTGCCACTTACTAGCCAGGTGATCTTGGTCAACTTGACCTCTGAGGCTTATTTTCCTCATCAATAAAACAAGGGGGTTGACCAGGCAGTCAAATAAACATTTATTAAGCCTTTAGTACTGGGAAAGCATTATTAACAGCAATTTTATTTTCTACTTCTAGTCTTCAGCCAAAGTAGCCTCAGTTCATTGTTCCTAATATATTCTATTCTTCCCCGTCTCCATGATTTTACTTACAACATTCTTTCTACCTGGAGTGTGCACTTGTATTATGGGGTGGGTGAAAGTTTATTGGCAAGAGAGTGACATGAATTGAGCTGGGCTTTAGGAAAATTACTCTGGAGGGAAATAGGAATCAGGAAAAAGAAAGCTTTTACACCATTATATAGTTGAACTCCCAGTTGTACGGATTTGATTTACTCTGACTCATGCCTACAAGAGAGTGCCACTCATTTAGCTCACAGTGGTTCTCTTTTTCATATCAGCATGAAATGGTAGTCATTGGCAACCTGAGGCGGCATGCCAAAGATGATTTTCAAGGGCAAAATGACTGTAAAGTCATAAACAAAATTGCTAGTTAACCTCAAATGATCCATAATTAGTGGACTATGTAGAGAGAGGATACATAGTTTTTTTTTTTTTTAACAGTGGGATTTCCCAGTGCTCAGAAATACTTCCATCCCTACCCTGACATTTCAGGCTGCCCAAAGCAGAACAATCAGTTAATTGATCAACCAATCAAGTATTAAGAGCCTACTATGTGCCATATGTTGGGGTACAAGTACAAAAATTAAATAATCTTTATTTCTAAGGAACATATTCTAATGAAGGAGACAATACGTAAAACACATACAGACACACATGTATGTATATTGACCAGGATTTTTAGAGTTTTTAAGGGTTATAAAGTGATTTATAAATATTACATCATTTAATTCTCACAGAATTCCTAGGAGGTAGGTGCTTTTATTCTCCTCATTTTAGAAATGAGGAAACTGAGAGATTGAGGTTAAGTGATTTGCCTAGAATCACACAATTTGTAAATATCCAAGGCCAGATTTGAATTCAGGTCTTCCAGAGTTTTGTCTACTGTGCTACCTAACTGCTTCATGTATACAGCACAAAATAAATAAGTAGAATATAAGATAATAGGCTACATGGCTCTTCTCCCATGAGTCTTATTTTCTAGGGAAAATATTTTTTAATCTCTTTTTCTGTGAGGAGGAGAAGGAACAGGTTGAGATCCAAACCTCCTTTAATCTCCCTTTGTTTACTTATCTCTCATCTCCTGGCAACTAGCCCTTTCTTTCTTGCTCTCAGTTACCATGATTCCTGAAGATGCCTACTACCAATTCAATCCATAGTCTTAATAATATCTGTTTCATAGGTTCAAAGCAGGTGGAGTTAGGTTACAAGGAGTTTTTCAGGAATTCCCGCCCTCCATAATTTGGTCCTGGAATAACTGAATCTTATATAATCTCAAGAAATGCTTATCTTTCATATGCAATGATTTGTAGGGATGAAGGAAGTATATACGGGACAGTTTCTATAGGAATTGTTGCTATTATTTACCATCTATTAATGCTTCCTGGCATCTTGTTGCCTAGACACTCTGTGGTAAGTAAAAACAGCTTTTGACTTCTTGGAGACAACATCCTGTCACCACACATTCACACTGGTCTTGGGAAGGGACAGTTGCTGAAGATCATGCTTTCAAAACTGGTTTTCCAAAGTCTAACAGGAACAATATTTAAAATGGAACTTAGTGGTTAGGAAGCTATTAGCTTGGCACTGGGCTATGGTCCTTCCTCCTAATAATCTCTCACCACTACACTCTACCCTACCCCACTAAATTAGGACTAAATTAGATTCAATTCAACAAACATTTAATTGCCTACTATGTTTGAGGCAGTACCCTAGTTGAGTTGAGGGAACATAGTGAGGACTTTTAATAGACCTCACTATTTAATGTCTAGACATGTCTAGAATTAAAGTTTACAAAGTACTTTGCTCATAATAGCCCTTTGGCAGGGCTATATGTTGATCCTCATTTTAAAGATGAGGAATTGAGTCTCAGAGAGATTAAGTGACTTTCTCAAGAATAATTGACCTCTAGGTGTTATAGAGAAATTCCACTCTTTGTGTAAGCCAATCCTTCTACTGATTGTCACCAGGACTCTCTGATGCTAGACCCTCATTGTCTTTTCCTGCTATTCTCACACTTAATTTCTGTGGGCATAATTGCATTTATTGTAGTTTTTCCCATTACACATTTTATCTCTTTCATAAGCTCTAAGAGAGCAAGGAATGAGTTTCATTCTTCTTTATATCTCCCAAAGCTCTTCACATGGCAGCTTGTATGTAGCAGATGAATATAAAATAGCCTTTTGTTAAATGAGGTGAGGCAAATACATGAGACCTTTCCAAATTTCTCCTCTAGGCATTTTTCCTGTGCCCCTTTCCAGGCCTCTCTGTTTCCAACATCTCTACCTGGAATCGAAGGGTCACATGGCAAATGTTTCAGAGTTTGGTCTCCCCTTACTGTTCTATTGTCACTCATTGCCCACAGTCCATTTAAGCATCTAAGTCATTATAAGTTCAAGTAATGAATCACTGGTACACTGAGAACTGAATCATCCCCTGACAAATTGCATATTATTTTCTTCCTGGGAATAGGAACCAACCCTCTCTTAAATCTGGGAATCTAGAATTAGATAATTTTAGATTTGGAAGAAATCAGAGATCATGTAAATCATTTCCCTCTTTTGACATCTGTGAACATAGAAGTCTATAAAGGTGAAATGACTGAGCCAAGATTACACAACTGGTCAATTCCTTTCAGAATTGTCTTCTCTCTTTCCTGTGGGCCACAACTCACCATCATTTGTTGACTTCAGAAGACCTGTATGTAGGTAATGACATTTTGTAACACAGTATTTGAAACAGGAAGGGAAAGGAGACATCATATAGTCCAGAGATATCAAACTCAAATAGAAATCAGAACCCTGTGGTCCACATATTGACTTAGGAAGCCTCAAATTAACTTTATCTATGTAATATTATATTTTTATTTAAAATTTTTCTCAATGATATTTTAATCTAGTTGGTCCAGAGCTAAGTTTTCATCCATATGCCAAAATTTAATACTTCTGATAATAGGCAAGTCTTGATTTTTGGTGAGGAAACTGAGACCAAGAAAAGCAAAATGACTTATCTGAGATGACACAACTCAATGAGATGGCATAAAAGACCACAGTGTAGAGTGGAGACATTTGTCGACTTAGAGTTTACAAGATGTGTTCAAATTCTCCCTCTGTCACTTACTAGCAAGGAGACTTGGTCAAGTCTGACCTCTGAGGCTTATTTCCTTCATCAATAAGACAAGGGATTGATCTGGTAGTCAAAAGAACATTTATTAAGCCATTAGTACCAGGGAAGCAAAAAAAGAGTCTTTGGTTTTTTTCTTAGACTCAATCACCTCTAAGATCCATTTTACTCCAGTTCTATGGTTCTATAACCCTGTAAGGGGCAGACAGGAATTGAAGCCAGGTATTCCAGACTCAGGCTCTTTCCCTTTACCAAGGCCACCTCACCTTGTAGCACTTGTGAGCCACATCTTAATTAATGCTGATTCTCTATATTGAGGAATTTGGTGAATTTGTTGATTTGGAGCAGAGGACTCAGGGAAGAAGCCAACCCAGTCCTCTAGTTTTGCAGGCTCTTGTCATAGGTTCCTAAAAGACTGTTTGCTGAGCATAGCTATATCTATGCAGTACGTTTCAATTTCCTCTTTTTTGTCTTGTTCTCCACATCTGTGTTGGGAGAAAGCAGAGGAAGCGATAAAAAAAATGGGTCAGGGTGATGGATACTTTTGGAACTTCCCCATTCAGCATCTGTCTTGCTGAGTTCCAAGCCAAACAGAAGACCTCCTAACAAATAAAGCCTTTGTAAACTCTAACAAGATGTTTTTTTTTCCTGTGAGAAAGATCTTTTCAATTAATGTGGATTTGGAAACTGTTGCTCATTAAAAGTGGAACTGTTTGGACCCCTCCAGAGATCACTGGCATCGGGAGTGTCACCACCTCCACAAAGTGAAGGCAGATGTTTGCGAAGGCTCAATGGGAGGCCTTGAGAGAAACTTTCTCCTTACCACAAATCACAATTGTCTAATGGAGCTGAAGGGAGCAATGGATTTGTGAGCCATTTTCCTTGAGGAGCTGTGGAATAACAAACCTTATCAGCTTTTAGAAAAAAAAATCTATCACTTCTCTTGAAGTTGTCTTAGAAGGTGTAAGAAAGGTGCTTCTTCCATGAGATGTAGAGGATATGAGAGAGGGTCATTCTCATAATTTTCACAACGACTTTAGTCCTGGGGAATGCTCTTCCTCTCCACTTCAAACCTTGCCACTATCCTCAGAGAATTAATTTTTCATGTTAACCACTGTCCTACCAATCTTATCTCTCAATTCCTCAACCTTCAATAACTTTCTTGTTTATCACATATCATCTGCATTCAAGCACGACCTCAGATCTAGAATCAATAGTCTTTGAACTTTGGAATTCCAACCTCCAAGCACAACCTCCTTCCTTTCCATCTGTCCACCTCTCCCACTCATACTAAAGCTACTCCCCCCACCAATAGTAATCTCTGATTCCTTGATACATCACTATTATTATAGTCCATCCCCACCCTTCCTTCCACTATGGCTTTATTTGCCTCTTATTTAACCTTCACTCATGAACAGTCACTTTATTTTGCTAACTAGGACCATTAAAAAGTTGACTTTCTCACTTCTTCCTTCCCAACAAAGCAATCTCCATGCTTGGACCATCTTTACCATTTGATTTTTCCACTTTTGCTCCAGGGATGCTAAGCAACTCCAGATGAACTCTTCCTGCCCTTCTCTTCCCACCAGTGCTGTTTCTTTCTTTTGTTGTTGTTCAGTCGTGGCCAACTCTTTATGACCCGATTTGGAGTTTTCTTGGCAAAGATCCTGGAGGAGTTTGCTATGTGTTTCTCTAGTTCATTTTACAGAAGAGAAAACTGAAGCAATCAGGTTTAAGTGACTTGTCTAGGGTCACACATCTAATCTGAGGATGGATTTGAATTCTGATATTCTAGATTCCAGGCTCTATATTCTATCTTTTGTACCACTTAGCTGCCCAAACCATCCTTTTTCTCTCTCCTTATTAATTCCATATCTCATTGTTGCCAACAGCATCTCTCCCAAACCTTTTCATTTTAAATAATCTGACTCAAGTAGCAGATTTCTAATGAAATATTCCAGGGATCTATCTTGCCCTTGTGCTGACATTTCTATCAGTGACTCAGAGAAAGACATACTTTCATCAAATTTGAAGATGAAACAATACTTGGAAGAATAACTAATGGAGGGGTGCAGCTAGATAACACAGTGGACAGAGTCAAGTTTGGATTTGGGAGGACCTAGTTTCAAGTCTGGCTTCTGACTTTTCCTAACTGTGTGATCCTGGGCAAGTCACTTAATACTCAATTGCCTAGCCTTTGCTGCTCTTCTGTCTTAGAATTACTACTAACACAGAAAGTAAGGATTTGTAACATATTGAATGATAGTACCTGAATTCTAAAAGATCTCAATGTGTCAAGACAAATAAGAAAACGTGCCAGGGATAATTCTAAAGTTTCACACTTGGCTTCAACAAATAAATATTGTGAGGACAGAATAGGGGCACTGTGAATGGACCACAGTTCCTATGATAAAGGTTTGGATGACTGACTGTCCTTAATATAAGCACCATGACATGGAAGCCAGAAAAGTTAATGCTGTCTTAGGTTACATCGACAGGCCAATCCAGGACTGGGAAGGTAATAGTATTCCCATTATGCTATTTGCTGATAAAAGGATGTCTCTGTTCACTTCTTGATACCACATTTTAGGAATACAAAAAAACATACTGAACTGCATTCTAAAGAGGATGACTAGAATGGTGGGAAAGTGAACAACCTTCCATCCAAAAATTATTTGAAGGAACTGAGGATCCTTACCCTGGAGGAGAAAAGACTTAGAGAAGAACACAAGAACACAGTCATGTAATACTGGGCTGGCAAATGGAAGATGATCTCTGGCAATACGAGTAGAAGAAATGGGTACATATTTAAAGACAGATTTAGGCTTGATGTAGGAAAAAAATCTCCAACCCCCAAAACCAAACTTCTTAATTATTATAATGGCACATAAATTATACTTTGATTCCTCTGAACTCCAAGTGCTTCCTCTCAATGGAGATAGATCTTCAAGTGATGACTCTATGACTGCTTGTTCAAGATTTTGAAGAAATGTCTCTTGTGTAGGCACAAATTAGACTCTGGTCTCTGAGGTTCCTGGTAAATGTGAGATTGTGATTCTTAGACTTTCTCCTCTTCCTCCTCAGCTCTACGTGTATCTCTCACCCTTTTAAAGTTTTATTTTTTTTCATTCTGAACTTGACAGACACAAACAAATATAACTATTTTATAGGATTAAACCCACTGAGTCCACTTGACATCCAGAAAGGCTAAGTGATTTTTCTAGAGTCACTCATCTAAGAATCTGAGATGAGATTTGAATTTGGGTCTTCTTGACTCCAAACTCAAAACTCTTTGGATTACACCACCTGTATCTTTCATACATAAAGAATGGAAAAAGAAGACCCAGAATTGAAACCCAGAATTTCCATTAAGTATAATTTAAAAAAAAACATATGATACTATTGGCATGTTTCAAAGCCACCCTCCTTGCCTGTTTCTTTCTCAGACTCTTCTATTATGTTCTGTGCGTTTTTAAAAAGTGCTCCATTGATTCTCTCTCTCTCACACACGCTCTTCAAACTGTCTCACTATCATTACTCCCTCTCCATCTCCCACAATTCCTTCACTCATAAAGTAGGGAGGGAAAAAACTTCACCAACATCCTTTATAATCAACAAGTAGAGTGAAGCAAAACAAATCCACATATTGGCCACACATCCACACATTGTATATTAATTAGATTTCTCACCTCTAGTCCATCATTTTTCTCTCAAGAGATAGGGAAACATACTTATTCTTCATAATTTTTGTCTGTGACACCATTATTCATCTTCTCATCCTTGTTTGTATCCCTTGGATCATCATTATATCTCATTAAAATGTGAGACTTTCTTCCTTTGTCTTTGTAACCCCAGGACCTAGCATAGTGCCTGGCAGACAGAAGATTTAATAAATTCTTATTGATTGAATTATTGATCATTGACTCTCCCTTCTAGCTCATTTTTTCACAGACATTCTATTACCAAGTCCTGTTCTGTTTCTGAAATATATCTTCCATCTGTGCCTTGCCTCTTTACAATCTTTATTCTCACTGATATAACCCTCTTTTAAATCCTCATTAGAATCTGCCTGGACAATTGCAATTGTTTGCTAACAGGTCTTCCTAACTGAAGTCTCTCCCCTTGATAATCTATCTTTCATATTGCTTCTAGACTTTGTGATGCATCTTGCCACATCACTTATTTGCTCAAAAACCTTCTATTTTTCTCCATTGCCAATTGAATCATGATCAAACTCTTTGCCATGGAAGCTCCTTCATAAATTACCACCACTCTCCTATATTCACTTTATGTCAGAGCTGACTTTTCTGTATTCCTTGGAAACTTATACCACTCTTCCACCTCCATATCTTTGTTCACAAAATTCCCTATGTCTGGAATTTTCTTCCCTACTTTGAAACTCCAATTAGACAGTGAATTCCTTGAAAACTGTTGTTGTTTATATCATTTGGGGTTTTCTTGGCAGATATTGGAGTGGTGTACTATTTCCTTCTCCAGTTCATTTGGCAGATGAAGAAACTGAGTCCCAGGGTCCGACTGCTAGTAGTGTCTGAGGCTGAATTTGAACTCATGAAGATGAGTTTTCCTGATTCCAATCACAGTGCTCTATCCATTGTGCCACCTAGCTACCCTCTCTTTGAGAGCCTTTCTTTGTATTCTCGTGCTTAGGGTATTCATTAAAGCCCAGTAGATATTTAACAAATAATTATTAACTGACTCAAATTCCAAAATACAACTCATATATTCTTTTCTCCATAAAGATTTCAATGATCTCCTCTGTTGGTAGAGAACTTCCCTTTTGAGCCTCACATAGTATTTGATATTGCAAATGACTGATGCTCTTATGTAATGTATGGTATAGTAATTTAAATTTGAGTACTATTCTCCTATATTATAAGTTCCATGAAGGCAGAAATTATATCTTATATGAACCTTGAGCTATACCCTCCCTTGCCAGAATCTGGCCCTCAACCACAAAGCTCTGTATTCCGTAAGATCTTAAAAAGTGTGCTAAATGAATGTGTAGGAATTTTCCACCATGATACTTAAAAACTATACTTATTCAATATAGTAGCTGGTGATGATATTGACGTAAGTGGAGTTTCAGTATATATGGCATTTCTACACTTATTTCTGTATTTATTTTGCTATCAAATACTATTATTTGTGATTTTGTTTTATTTGTTTTAGAGAATTTTGTTTCATTATGACTAGATGAGACAAGATTCTTACTTTCCTTGGATAAAAGGCATGACTTTTACCCTAATAAGTCCTATAGGTGCTGGAAATATTGTTTAAACATGAAACTTTGGCGGGTTGTTATTGTTGTCATTTTGCCTGCAGTCAGGGCTCAATAATGTGTCCTTAATTCAGTGCCTAGAGTTGTCTTTCCATGGGTTCCCTTACTGAACCCCGGGGAATAGCAGTGTTTTGAGAAAGTGAAACTAGTAGACTGTTAGGAATGTTGCCTCTAGCACCATAGGCCCACTCAGTCCCAGAATCTCTTTAATTGAGTCATTTATAAGATATGTATGTGACAGGTCCTTTGGCAATTATTCGATCTACTGAAGAACAATACTATTATCCCTGAAGTAACTAGGCGACTCAGTAGATGGAGAAACAGGTCTGAAGTGGGGAAGTCTCATCTTTCTGAGTTCGAATCTGGCCTCAGACACTTCCTAGCTAAGTATGTGACCCTGGGAAATTCCCTTAACCTTGTTTGTTTCTGTTTCTTAATCTGTAAAATGAGCTAGAGAAGGAAATGGCAAACCACTCCAAGATTTTTACCGAGAAAACTCTGAATAGAGTCATGTATGGCTGGACTCAACTGAACAAAAGACTGAACAAATTGAACAAACATTATCCCTCAAAGGCATATCACAGCTCTTAGTGTTGCCACTAGAACGGGAGCTGGGGATGATGACTTTTCAGATTGCACAGGAGTTTTAAAGAAGGGAAGTTCTTTAGAGATAGAACTTCTAGTGGACTTTCGTTTGCTGCTTTTGCTGCTGAATCATTATAAAACAAGTACCACCCGGGCTCTTTTTTAGGAATCACAGCTGCTGTAGTTGTTGCTGACCGCATCAGGGGATCGTTGCCAAAACATTCTACTGCTGTGTTGTTATAGCCCAGAATTATCCCTCCATTCATAGAAATGCCCTAAAAATGGAATGAAATCAACTCATGGCCACATCTTGAAATAAATTATGTTAAAATTTATGGCCACAGCTATGTAACCTTGGTTATCTAGAGTGGAGGTTCGACAATGTCTACCCTAAGCTCAGATACACTTTCTACAAGTAGTTTATTAGCCTAGAAACTCCTACTTGTTTTGCATGGCACTTTTCTGGTGATTCACAATTTGTGACTTTCACCTTATAATTCCATATAGTCCATTTTGGCTTCTTTTGAGACGGTGACTAGTTAATTTGATTAATTAGCCCAATATCACAAGTAAAAGCACAGTTTTGAAGCCTGAGTGGTTTAGCTACTATTATCCTCTTCCACGAATATATGGGGCAGCTGGGTGGTCAGGCCTGGAATCAGGAAGACCTTATTCAAATCAAGTCTCAGACATTTACTAGCAGTTTGATCCTGGGCAAAGTGGTTTAACTCTGCTTCAGTTTCATCATCTGTAAAATGAGCTGGAGAAGGAAATAGCAAACCTCTGCAGTATCTCGGCTACGAAAGCCCCAAATGAGGTCACAAATAGTCTGACACAACTGAAATGAATGAATAACAACCACGTGACTCTATGACCTTGGGCAAGTCATTTGTTTCTCTGGATTTCAGTTTCTTTGCCCTGCAAACAAAAGAGAGAGGCAATATGGAATAAGCACTAAATCTGGAGTCAGATGATCTGAGTGTGCAAATCCTGGGGTGGGGAGGAGGGAAGGAAATACTTTTGGGCCTCATCTATTCCTTTACTTTTAAAATGAGGGAGTTGGACTTCATGACTTTTAAGATCCTTTCAAGAGATAACTTTTGGATCAAATGGCAATTGAAGCAAATAAGGAGGGTAAACTTAGTGGTCTCTAGTATCCCATTTAGGTTCTAAATTCTGTAATTCTTTCTCATTCAATTCAATATACATGTAGTAAGTGTTTATTATATGCCAAACATAATGCTACATGCTGTGGATACAAAAAAAGAAAAAGTAATAGCCTCTGCCCCTCAAAGAGTTCATGATCTAATGAAGCAAGATGACACCATACAAAAGGAAGCAGATACCTTGCACTGGTGCATGGTCATTCCATGGAGCTAAAGCTAAGTAGAGCTGCTGAAATGGAAAATGAAGTAATTGAATGGTTGTGAACCTTCCATAAGGGAAAGCTTTGTGAGGAGATTAATACTCCCTCATCTAGTTCTAAATAGATGGGGGAAGAGATTGTAAATGGAGCTTCAAAAGAAAAAATAAAACTATTACTGCTCAAACAAAAATTAATTCATGCTCAACTGATGGTGGATCAATAGTGTCATCTTTGTAAATGAAGGAAAAGAAATTATCATTTTGACTTTCTTGAGATTGTTTTTGTCTAAAGAGCAGATTTATAAGATGTAGAGTATGCTGAAGTGAGTCTTCTCATTGTTCATAGACAGGAGGGAATTACCAGCGGGATGATCTACCCAGAGAATTTTCTTGACTTTGGAATTTCCTTCTTGGCATTGGCTTGGGAGAAAAAGAAATGAATAGGGCAAATCTTAGTGGGGGGAACATTAAAGAATGGTTTTAATGCCATCTTTTCAGATTGGTCTAGTTTGATGGGATAAATTACTTTCCTTTTTTTATTAATGATAATATATAAATATTAACATTGAGTTTTTACTTCATCGTGCTTTTCCCAAGACCGCAAACAACAATGACTTTTTAGGAAACTATAAAATAAACATATCTGAAAGAATAAAGAGGAAATTTAAAAAAATCATTACTGCTAAATGCACTTCCTCCATATTTGTCCATCTATATAGAAAACCATCATGGTTGTGTGGAATTTTACTTATATTGTAGGATTTTTCAACATATATTGCTCAGTTTAAAATTTTTTTTCTTCTTCCTTTTTAAAAAAATCCTTTGTTATAAGCAGTGACTTTTGGAGAGGGCATGAGGAAGGAATATAGTGAGAAACTTAGATGATGTCAAAACAAAAAATATTAATTAATTGAAATGATTTTTATAAAGAAGTAGTTTCATCGAATGCCAGAGCTAAAAGGGGCCTTAACAAACGATCGATTTAACTGCCTCATTTTATGAAAGAAGAAAGAGAGCTTTTTTGCATTGGAACATTCAAAATATCTCCCAAAGATAATCTTTCTCTGGGAAGTTCTTCAAAAAATTATACATACGCCTTCTCTGTGAGGGGAGGGATGAGAGGGAGGAAAATACCTGGGAACTTCAATATAACAAGCCAACAAATGAAATTAAAAATAAAATACAGTTTTGAAAAAAAAGAAAATTATACACCATAAAGGAGAAAAAGAAGAAAATATATAAACATATACATGAAAAGAGGTTTTGCTAACACTTGACCCTTTGGTGTGGCACGCCATCTTCTCTCTATTTCCTGACTTCTACGACCTGGGAACATAGAAAGAGGGGTCAAATAGAGCACTGTTGACATGCTATGCTTTGAGCACAATAGTATTCCTCTAGACACAAAAGGGACCACAAGACGAGTGTGATGTGCGTCTGTGTAGCAGTCATATACACAATCCATGTGGGGGTGAACTCAGTGGCCCTTGAATTCCCCAGGGATTCTGACTGATACAAAAGGGCCCCAGAGCTTTAATCAACTTGTCATAAATTTGCCTTCCCTCAGCAAATTTACTCAGCTCTTCCTCCACAGTCTGTGGTCTCATGGCAAATTTACGGCACACTGATTACAGGTTTTGTTTGCCTCCAAGTAGATAGAAGCCAAAGTGATTAAATGGAATCAAAATCAAGGGAAGCACAATGCCAAATGGAGCCTCCATGAAACTCTACCGAATGGAAAGTACGAATGGCAACATTATTGATATCGAGTTTCCTGATAAAATTACACTTGTGAAATGCAACTGAAAACTTCTGGGATGAATGAAAATGAAAATAACGTGCGCTTTCCCCCTCATTAAACAATCCTTTCCTTGGATTCCCATCATAGTCTAATTACTGATTTTCATTACCACAAATGAAAAACAGAAGGAATGCAAGAAAGGGGAGAAGAGAATCAGTAAAACTAGAGGCAAAACAAAGGAGTGAGAGTGGGAAAAAATAGAGATATTTAATACCACAAACACAAAGCATTATAGCCTTAGGAACATTTTTGATAACCAAGAAAGGGTACAAAACTGGACATTGCTTCTTTTCAATAACGTACCTGAATACACAGTTTATTGAAAAGTAACTTCAGTAATTTAATTAGGTTTTTATCATTTGGCTTGAGATTTGAACTGCCTCTGGGATTCATCTAACTTGACATGATGATCATGTATGTATGCATGAAAAAACCTTTAAGTCATCATTTCTTAATTCTAATATGTGTATATGCACATGTATTAGTTTATACATATGTTGCATACATTTCTGTGCATATGTGGATGAATGCCTATATAGAAACATGTGCATGTGCTATAAATATATCTAGACAGTCATACACAACAACAAAAGGCATGTATAACATACACACATGTGCATGTACATTTCTATGTGCATGTACACACATGTTATGTCTTTATAAATACATGCCCATAAACACGTGCCACAAGTGACATACAAACATGGGTGCACATAGCTCTGTTTGTATATATACATGCATGTGTTGGTGTGTATATGTGCATGTACAGATATTCACACATGAAGATATATACATGCCTATGTATAGCATTCATGTGTGTGTTTCTAAATAGAAATACATACAGGTGTGTGCATGTGGGTATATGTGTGCATTTGTATTTGTGCATTTAATATAAAGGGCTTTAGAAAGTCCCAGGGAAGGAAACCTTTCAGTAGCCTTTATGTTTTGGCTTCATTTATGTTCATCATGGCAGTACTAATAGCAGAATCTTTTCTGTTATCATAAAATTATTATGTATACTTGATATTTAAGTTTTAACCAAGCATCAAGGTCAGTATTATTTTTGGCAAGATAGCAGAGTGAGAAGAAACTATGTCCTGTGCTGACACTCCCTAACACTCTATTAACACAGATCAAACAATATGGTTAATAAAGTAACTTAATTTAGAAGAAGAAACAAAACATTTCCCAACAATAGAAGGCTTTATGAGAAACGTACACAGACATATAAACAACAACATATATAATGGACTCATTCCCTCAAGCTGTGCCTATCATTCACAGCTCCACATGTGATCATCTAAATAGGTCCATATTTTCAGCTTTGGATGTGACGGCTTCTGCCCTCCTTCCTTAAAGTCAGTTTTGACTTACCCTGACCACACTGCTCCTATTCACACTGCTTTGACAACTATTTGGACTTGTCCTGCTGGGACAATAGAGAAATCAGAAGTCTGTGGAGTGGGAGTGTATATAAAGTAATGAAAAGTAAGTTAGATGGAAAGGGATCTCTGTAGCAAGAAAATGTAGAGTATAAACCCAGCTGAAATCATCTCACTTTATGATTTCTTTGTTTCCTTCCTTCCTTCCTTCCTTCCTTCCTTCCTTCCTTCCTTCCTTCCTTCCTTCCTTCCTTCCTTCCTTCCTTCCTTCCTT
>NC_058132.1:279031012-279061657 GCF_016433145.1 Gracilinanus agilis | reverse complement strand
TTTCTTTCTTTCTTTCTTTCTTTCTTTCTTTCTTTCTTTCTTCCTTTCTTTCTTTCTTTCTTCCTTTCTTTCTTTCTTTCTTTCTTCCTTTCTTCCTTTCTTCCTTTCTTTCTTCCTCTTCACGTGCAAGGAGACTAATAATAGCACTAACCTCACATAATTGTTTTGGGGAGTAAATGAGGTAATGCTAATTAAAGTGTTTTATAAAGCCTAAAGAATGGTTATCATCATGACCAACTATTATTTAACTTTTTTTAGAATCACTATCAGGTTGATAAATAAATCCTAATCAATTTTTAAAATTTTATACCCTCCAAAATTTCCTTGAGCCGTCTTTTTCTCAACATTAGTTCAGATCACTTAATTCGTCTAGAGTAGTATTAAGATTAGAAAAGAGAAGATTCTGGTAGGCAGGGGACCAGTAGTTACAAGGTATACAGGAAAAGTACAAGTATCTTATTGAAATAAATAAAATGATGGGTTTTTTTGTGTGTGCAGAGAATGGAAACACAACATGCTGATATAAATACATTGATGCCACTGAGGATCTGTCATACTGAAGCTCTATGATAAGTTAATGGCTTAAAAGTCACTCTGGGTAATAAATTCAATAAAATGTAGACCATTCAATACATAGAATATTTCCTATTAAAGTGATATATAGTCTTGGAGAAATGAGGACTTATAAGATCAAAGATTTAGTATTGCAGAAGAACATTGTACTTATCTAGTTCGACCTTCATTTTATTTTGAAAAAAAAATTAACTTCATTATTTTCAATAAACAAAAATCTCTTCCAAACCCTCACCACCCCCTTCAGTCTAATCCCACAGCTATTATGGCACAGCTAGGTGGCATAGTGGAGAGGGTGTTGGACCAGTATCAGGAAGATTCATCTTACTGAGTTCAAAACTAGCCATATTCATTTATTAGCTGTCTAGTATCCAGACAAGTTACCCTGTTTGCTTTAGTTTCCTCATCTGTAAAATGAGCTAGAGAAGGAAATTGCAAACCATTCCAGTATCTTTGTAAAAAAAACCAAACAAACCTGAAATGGGGTCATGAAAATTTGGATGTGACTTAAGACAACTGAACAACAACAAAAAATTGGGTGGGGTGTGGCCAAGAAAAACAAAACCCTTGTAATAAAAACATATAGCTGAACAAAATAACCCCCTACATTGGCCCTAAGACTATTTTACCAAGTCCACCACCAATCACTCTGGCAAGGAATGGGCAATATGCTTCATGCAACTTTCATTTTACAAATAAGAAAATGTAGGTCTAGAAAAGGGAAGTCATTTCCTCAGAGTCATATGGGTAAGTTGGTTCCAGAACTGGGGCATTTGATTCCAAAAATACCATCCCAAACATTGAGAAAATTCTAGATTTTCTTTCTTTAAGGGTTTGAACAAACCTGATTTTTTTTCTGAATAGTTCTCTTTTCATATTTTTCATATCACTTTTCATATCACAAATAATCATATTTTTAAATGAGATTTAATTTAATGACCATGTTTTTCTAATTAAATAAAGCCAGAACTACTCTGCAAATTCACAAAATGCCATATTTAAGAGTAACTCTTGGCCTACTTTCCAGTCCCCCTAACCCCCAAAGAATTAATGGAAATGAATAAGGATCCAAACTCACAACTTACTAGAGCCAAATTCAGTTTATATTTTAATATTCTCTCTAACTAGTAAGATCTATGCCTTGCTCTGAGTTCAAACACTGCCAAAAATGAAGTCACTCCTCCCCATTACACAGCTCTATTTAGGAGTAATTTTAGGCCAATAATGGAATTATATTGAACTTTGAAAATAATTCATTAAGGATTTATAGTATGTAACTGTGCTCCACCCTATCCATAAAAGTTATGGTCTCTCTAATAAGGAAGCTCTCTCTGTAGTCTTACCCTATTCCAGTTTTGCAGAGAAGGGTTACACCCTGATGCTTTGGAATTGTCTTTATTACCCTTATAAAGGTTAATGAATTTTGGCCTCAAGGCACAAATATTTTCCCTGGGACTGTTTGAAGGGTGAATTTGACCTATTGTGCCTACTTATTGACTGTTATGGATCTCCCTGGAGTTGGGAAGAGGGGGCTGCTTTTTGAATTAAGTTAGGTTTTTAAGAGTCTAGTGACTTGGCAGGGTTGCAGAAATTTGGCAGGTGAATCAAAGATTTGTACCACAGGCCTCTAGGGTTTGGGTGAATCCTTTCCCCCATGCACCTGTGGACTGCTGGCAATCAACATTCCTCCCACTACCTGCTGTGTGCCAGTTCCGGTAGAAAGCTGAGCAAGTTACATGATTTAACAAGTTCATTCTTCCTACACCCTTTTATGAAGCTAATGACATTTCATGGGAACACGAGGTGTAAGTAAGCCTTCACAATCATAAATAGCTTTTATCTTTAAAAAGCCCTATGGGGGCAATGAATGTCCATAGGGTACCTTTGACTCCGAAGAGTGGGTGTAGAGAGGAGCTTTCTACTGTGAAATAACTCCATTCAATGGGAATTATAATTAGGAGCAAATATAAAGTCCATTGACTTCTAAGAGCTCGTCATAATCTTAACAGAACCTACCATTCCAGCCTGGTGTATGTTATTGTCTCTTCCTTTCCTCTGTTATCCAGTTGCACAGTCTTTCTAACCTAACATTCTGGATGCATGACATTCCATCTCTATATCCCATGAGCCCACTGGCTTCCTGTCATTATGGAATGATGTAGACAGAGAGATAAAGCTGAGGAGCTAGCATTCTTCTTCCTCTTTGCTCTCTTTGCTTTCTATCCAACATGGTGGTGCAACAGCATGCTGTTTAAACAGCTTAAGCTATCTTGGAACATGGCTTTATTTTCTAGTGGCTACTAATAAATCTCACAAAAACCATAATATTTTTAAAGTTATCTTTTATATATTAATTTTATTTTTTCAATCTCCATTTTTTAAAAAAAAGTGTCTTTGGGATTCGGAACTAGTAGTGTTATTGCTAGACCAAAGGATATGTATAGTTTTATGGCTCTTTGGGCAAGGTTTCAATTTGTTCTCCAGAATACTTATATCAGTTCACAGTTCCATTAATAGTGCATTAATGTCCCAATTTTCCCACATCCTCTCGAACATTTATCATTTTCCTTTTTGGTCATATTAACCTATTTAATAGGTGTGAAGTGGTGCATCAGAGTTGTCTTAATTTTTATTTCTACAGTCAATAGTGATTTGGAGCATTTTTAAAATATGATTGTGGATTGTTTTAATTTCTTCATTTGAGACCTGTCTATTCATATCCTTTGATCATTTATCAATTGGAGAATGGCTTGAATCCTTATAATTATTCTTGAATAAGTTCTCTATATAGTTAAGAAATGAGGCCTTTGTCAGAGATACTTGCTATAAAAATCATCCCAAGTTTTCTGTTTGAGAAAAAAAAAGAAGTATTTAACCTCTGGTTTGCATCTCTAATGCTTTTTTAAAAAAATTTATTCACAAATAATCATTATATTGGATAAGGAGTGTGTAGGCTTCACTAGACTTCCAAAAAGTATCCATAAAAAAAGGTAAGAACCTCTGCACTAGGGTGTAATTGTAGGTATACAAAAGAAATACTAATAAAAGGACACCCAAGGTGGAAACTTTTCATTGATAAAATCAACAACTGATCTCTAATTTATAGCCTTAAAATGCCTGAGGGGTATTGAGAGGTTACATGATTTGGCTATTTTCACATAGCTAGTATGCATCACTGTCAGGGCTTGAATCTCCATATTGCTAATTCCAAGATTGGCTGGCTATCCCTTGTTCCATGCTGCTTCACAAGTATAATTGCCTAAGAAAGGCATGCCTATGAATGCAGGTTAGAACAAATCTTCACTTTGAGTATTGGCATATTACTCGATCCTGGCTGACAGAAATGATTCTATGTTTGACTATTGATTGGTCCCCATGAGTACTATGAAGTTCCATATATCCAATATTGGTTTAGTCCATTTCATCTAGGTAAGGAATGTAAAGCTCTCCTAATTATAATCAGTTTAGCAACTAATCCATGTATATAAAGTAATTTCTAATCACTCTGCCTTTGTGGTTGATAAAGAGGGTGGAGGGCAGGGATGCACTGTCCAGATCACTCATTGATCGACTGCCCCAAAAGGTCCTCCTCCCACTTAGTTTTTGTTAATCTATATCAATGGTTGGCCACCTTTTTAGCCATGAGAGCCATAAAGGCCTGCGGAAGGAGGAGGATGGAGGCAGAAGGTGCTGGAATATGGGGCTGGGACTGAAGGTCCCCCTGGGGCACATCCTGGGGCTCTATCCAGACTGGTGGGTTGGGAGGTGGAGCCAGATATGGCTCCAGAGCCATACCTTGCCAACTCCTGATCTATATAGCAAAAGCAATCAAATAAAGGGCAGACCTAGAAAATTTTTGCTTTTGACTAGGGTACACATTCCACTATATTCCCAAGCTTTCTTTCATGTTCCCTGGCTAGTTGCATGCTTGCCTGCCTCTGAGCAAGAAGATTCCTCACTGGCTATCCTCTGAGTGCTTATGTTCTTTCTCAGTACTTCATCCTTGATCTCCTCACATTGACATGAAATCCAAATGTGTTAGAATATCCTAAGAGCATTGAGAGTTGAAATTAAAAGTAGAGAAAGAAATAGATACCAAAAAAAAGAAAGTTGTTACTTTTTTTTATAGTAATCATTTTCCATGACATTGAAATGACTACATTCTACCATATCAGGAAGTGGAAGTTGACTAGAGAATAACAGATACTCTCAACTCATATGTTTACTTTTTGATTTCTACAAAAATTTTATGAGCCTTAGGAGAGCCAAAAGCATCTTTAAGATCTCTCCCCCATTCCTTGTTAAGATCACATTGGATTTTTAAAAAATAAATGTAATTGCTGAGATAACTTTGTTCAATGATCCTTTGATTATTAGTATCAAGCAGAGCATAACTCAAAGACATGCATGGTCATCAAAGGTGTACGCAGGTAGGCTTTGCCATGAAGGTTGTCCTCCTCAGAGAACAATGGAAGAACCTCCTATAAATTAGGGGCTCTAATTGTTTTTGAGTCATGTATCACTTGGGCAGTTTTGTGAAGTCTATAGACCCCTTCCCCAAAAATCTTTTAAATGCATAAAATTAATGAGTAGGATTACAAAGGAAATCCATTATGTTGAAGTATAGTTATCAAACTATACAAAAGAATTCCTGAATCCAAAGTTAAGAAGCCAAACTATTGATGGTTCTATAAAAGGATTTGTTTACTTAGAATATTATATTCATTGTGTCAAACCTGGGGAATCCTATAGGGACAGTATCCACAGCTTCTACACATAAGTGAAAAAAATGTTGATGAAAAGTACTTCTTGCCTAGACTATGACATTAAGTTGAATTGGTGGGTTATTGAGTCAGTAGATGGATTGTGTAAAAGTATTGCATATAACCATTAATCTGGACTCAGAATTAAAAAGGAGAAACAGAATAGGAGGGGGAAGACCTTCCAGGCATAAGAAACACAGTGAAGAAAGACATGAAGGTGGGAAAGGACAGTGAGTATACAGGAGAGGTGGAAAGCACTTTGGTTTGGCTGGAACATAAAGTATATGGAGGAGAGTAATATGACATATGGCTAAAAATATAGGATGGTAACAGATTTCAGGCAAAAAAAAACTTTAATCAATGATGGATAATTGATACAAAATATAAATGCCAGTTTAAGGGCAACTAGAAGAGAGAGAGGTAATGAAGTGATCCCTGAATTTAGAGATAAAGTTATTGGTTTGATTCCTGGCCCTGCCACTAACTACCTGCATGGACTTATGCAAGTCACTTCACCTCTCTTGGCCTCAGTTTCCTCATTTGTAAAATGAAGATGGTCAGACTAGATGACCCCTAAGGTTCCTTTCATCTTCAAATCTATGATCCTTTGAAGTAACACATTGATTATTCCTAAAAAATTATTTCCTGTTGTGGAATATTTCTGCAAAGGTTTAAGGATAGGAGCAACTTAGATGGCTTAGTAGATAGAGCAAGGCTTAGAGATGGGAGGTCCTGGATTCAAATCTGGTCTCAGACATTCCCTAGCTGTGTGACCTTTTGCAAGTCACCTTACCCCAATTGCCTGGTCCTTTCTACTCTTTTGCCTTGGAATCACTACTTAGAATCAATTCTTAGACAGAAGGTAAAGGTTTAAAAAAAATTTAGGGTTAGGCTACGGAAATCACGTGTCCTGAATAGATGAACATCATCACTGGTGAGAGTTCTAATCTTTGAAATGCTGCAAGTAATTTGGAAATTTTGGAGTTTGGGATACATACATACATACATACATATATATATGTATATATATACATAAAACTAGTTTGGAGATAATAACTGAATTAGATAGTGATTTTAATCAAATAATTAGAATGATGGATTTTATTTTGCTATTGAACAGTGCTCCAATTCCAATTTGATTTTTTCCAATTGTAAATGAAGACAGTACCAAAGTTATATTGACTCTGACTTCTATAAACCTTTTCTCTACTCTGCTTCATTGAACAGATTTTGCCTTCTCTCTAAACTGAACTACAATAAGCAGTCAATTTATTAATTAACCAACAAATATTTACTAAGTGCTTACTATATGTTGGTACTACTATCCAAGTACAAAGAATTTCTACATATATGAAGATTACATTCTAATATTATAATTTTGGAGTTTATATACACACACATATATGGTATATATGAAATGAATATATATTAAATCGTTCAAATACAAGATATTTGGAGAAGGAAGACTCTAGGTTTTGGGGAATCAGGGAAGGCTTATGCAGAGGATATTGCTTGAACTCTACCTTAAAGGAAGTGTGAGACTATATAAGAAGTGGAGTGCATTCTAGTCATATAGAATGGTTCTTAAGATGAGAAATATCTTTCTTTGTCTATTTAATGCCTAATAAATGTGTGAGAAATAAATAGAAGACCATTTTGGTTGGGTTCCAGTCTGGGAGGGAGCAGCATCTACTGAGGTTAGATAAATTGGTTGAGCATGAGTTGTGTTGAGCTTTAAGAACTAAAAAGAGGGAAACACACACAAACAACTAACCAGAGAAGTCTTTTTTTTATCTCAGAAGCAATATGGAGTCAATGGAGTTGGGTGTGTAGAAGAGTAACATTTGTGCTTAAGTGCATCAGGAAAATTGCTTTGAATATATCATATAAGATCACCTGGAATTGATCAACTGAAGATTGGAATCAGAGAAACCAATTAAGAGGCTATTATGATACTTTAGGCAAGAGATGATGAGGAACTGAACTAAAGTGATTGCTATATGAATGGAAAGACAGGGCCAATTATAAGAATTGTTGGGAAAGTAGAAATGGGAAAAAAATTGGTAATCAATTATTTATTTAGCATGAGAGAGAGAGTGAGGATATCAATAATGCCAAAGTTAAAATTCCTAGAGACTAGAATCATGATGGTTGCCTTCAATTGAAGCAGGAAAGTTTGGAAAAGGAAAGGGTTGGGGAAGACCTTAAAGACAATGAATTTAGTTTTGGAGATGTTGAGTTTAAGTTGTCTCTGGGATATTCAGTCTGAAATGTCTGTTAGGCAATTGATGATATAGAACTGAAGTTCAGAAGACAGATTAGAACTGAATATTATGTTGCCAATCAGTTGTGTCATTCATCTCTGATTATATATCACAATTCCAAAATCTTTCTCTTTTATTTAAATCCCCAGTTCCATTCTAATACTTCTTTGTATGATTGAAGAAAGACCTTATCATTTATTTATTGTAATTACCGAAACAGATATAAGTGCATCCATATCTCAGTACTTCACAAATTCTTGTTCTTCTCCTCCTTTCTACCTCCTACCTATTCTCAGAAGATAAGATAGCCTTCCTCCTTGCAAATCATTGCACTTCTTTTACTCATGATCTTCATCTTTTTCTCTTCTATCTGCTTTGGAATCTTACTGTATTAAACTTTCCTTCTCTATCAACTCTATCTTGCTCTCCAAGGATTCTTCTTTGCTTCCTCATAAAAGGTTCTGGTCTCTATTATCCTTAAAACAAATACAACAGCAACAACTTTACTTTAACATCTCCTTTATCTATCATTCTAGATTTCTTCTTTTAAGAATGAGTAGTGTTGGGGGCATTTAGGTGACTCAGTTGTTCTAGAGCCAACCCTAAAGATGGAAGGTCCTGGATTCAGAACCTCATATACTTCTTACCTGTCTGACTCTGGGTAAATCACTTAACCCTCATTTCCTTTATTCTTCTTCTGCCTTGGAACCTATCTGTAGTATTGATTCTAAGACAGAAGGTGAGAGTTTAAAAAAAATGAGTAGCCTATATTTGGTGTCTACTTCCTTATCACCCACTCATTTACTCTATATCAATGAGACTTCTAGCCCTACAGTTCTACTAAAACCCTTTCAAAAGTCAAAAGGAATCTTATTTGTCATAGTCAATGGCATTTTCTCAATCCTTATTCTTATTAGCTTTTCAACATCAATAAATATTATTCAGTACCACATCTTTCTGGATATTCTTTGCTCCCTTTGGCTCTAACATGGCATTGTTCAATCCTAATTCTCTTTCTACCTGACTAATTGTTCCTTTTGGATCTCCTTCCCTGATTCATTTTATTCTTGTTGATTTTAAAGTGTGGCTGCTCACCTAGGCTAGGTCCTTTTCTCCAATGCTCTAAGATTGAGATGCAGAGGGATTGTAATATGCAGTGGTGGAGAGAGTACTTGTTCTAATGAAATTACAAATCCTTAAAGTATTAAATAATAATAATGATATAAACATAATAATTATTATGATTATTGTAATTATTATAATATCATTAAAATTTAAAACCCTTTGAGCATAGAGATTTGATGTCTAATCCCTTAGCCAGAGTAATACATATGGCAGATGCCAAACACATCATTGCTGAACAGAATTAAATTGATTTTCCATTAGGCAAGGGAGAATATGAGTATTATTCACCTCAAAGACACAGAGTAAAATAAATGTGTGATCTTGTTCTCCTGATATTGAATGAGTTATTTTGACCAAGTTGGCTAATAAAATAAGGATGCATTACTGCAAACACAGATAAAATCATGTTTATTCGCCATCCCCTGTGCCCCTCACTCTGATTATATCTAGCAATTCAGGTATATCCTCCACTTTAAAGCATGGGTTCTTAACCTTAAATCCATGTGCTTATTTTTTTTAAAATGTTTTGATAAGTATATGTCAATATACTTGGCTTCTTTTATTATTTTATGTATCTTATTTTATTAATTTGAAACTATTTTTCTGAGAAAGGGCCCATAAGTTTCATGGCCTGCAGAAGGGGTTCATAATATTAAAAATAAAATTAAGAAGCCCTCTATGTGATAGACTCAAGCCTCAATGATTATGCCACCAATGGATATTTTGGAATCATTCTACTTGTGACTAGTAAAAGCACTGAAAAAATAGTATGCAGGATTATTGGAATATAAATTTAGAGCTAGTTGCTGATGCCAGCTCATACTGGTTTATTTCAGTATAAACATTTTTATCTTGCAAATCAGCAAACAGTATAAATCTGGGTTTTATTTATTATTTTGTGGGTTATCTAGATTATAAGAAATGATGGAGAAATTATTAATAATGCAGATTAATTTTAAAAGAATGTCATACATGCTTCTTCCCCTGAAGAATTGATTGTTGAGCAATGACCAGCACATTCCTTGATTGGGAATTTAGAAGTTATCTAGTTTAACCCCCTAATTTTACAAACGAGAGCAATGAGGTCCAGAGAGGCTAAATAACTTACCAAGGATCACAGAGTCAGTATATGTCAAGGCCTGTATTGGAACCCAGTTCATCCTGACACAAGGCTGGCTTCTTTCAATTATTCGATATTACCCACTGCTTATCTGTTACTCATTATTTCATATACAAAGAGGAAAATGAGACAAATTTCCAGATAAACATACATTTTTTGAAAATCCAATTTCATTTGAAATGCATAAATTCTTGAAGGAAATGTATTTGTTTGCTTTTTTGTTTCATGTCTTGGATTGTCTGAAGTTTGCTTGATTGTCCTGTTTCCCTTTTGCCTCTGGTAGTTCTGTAATTCACCAAGTTGCCTGTTAAGGACCCTTAACCCACCAAGAACCATATAAGCATTTCAATGCATTCTTTAGAAAGCCACTGGGTTTAAGGTAGACATTTATGAAAACAAGACTAATACCCTCTCATTTGGATTTCCTGGGGTTCCATTTTGTAATATGTGGTCAGAACTATTTTTGAAGTTATTTTGTAAATGTCTTTGTTTCATATGTGTCCTTTTTGGATGCAAAGGCCCAGCAATATAGGATAGAGCAGATTCTTAATTATTTATATGCTTATAATATTTAAGAGTTAATCCTAGTGGATAAGCACCCATGAAATACCAATTGATATCCCTTATAATAATAATTCAGAATTCAGTTCATTTTAATATACAAACAAGAGGGAAAAATTAAACTCTTTAGACATAGAATGTATATTGTCAACAGAGAATTTGATAGTACCAAATCATGAGGGGAAAAAATTCTTACATACACAATAAATCGTTAAATAAGCAATTATACCATCTCTAAGAACTGTCAAAATGACCAAACAGGAGGAGGTGGATCATGAAGCTCTGAAAAAGGACTTTGTCTATACCTTGTCTTTAAAAGAAGGTAAAAAAGAAAATGACAGTGCTTTCCATTATTCTCTCTCTCCCTAGAAGCCGGCTTCCCAAGAGCACAATCTCACACAAGATTAGTTCCTTTCTCTTACCATTTTTATGGAAAAATGTGACAGTCCAAAATGTCAGAAAGTGAAATTGAGCCCCACAGGCCAAAATCCTTGTCCAAGAAAAGTAATTCAGTTATTGAAAATGAGAGCATATTTTTCTCATTTGGAAAAGTTGGAAGATTTTACTATAGAGACTGAGGCAAACAGAGGTTACTTGAATTGTCCAGGGCCACACAGGTAGGAAGTGTCTGCTGATGTGAGATTTGACCTGAAATCTTCCTGACTTTTATAAATATTAAAAATAATAAAGGCTGATATAATAATATAAATTAGTAATTTAATTAAAGCCATGCTGATATATAAAATCATTAGACCACGTGCTTGTAAGCATTCAAAACTGCCACCTCCATTACTGTCTCCTGTTTGCTGGCCAAGAGCCTACTGCCAAGAGCCTACTGGCAAAGAGACCACTCCCTCCTAACCCAGGAGATTTAAGCTCTTCCCTGGGTCAAGAGGTAGGCCTTCCCAAGCCCAAAAACCTGGAAACGGAAACCAGTTGGACCATGTTGGATCACGGGAAATGTAGTTTTGATACATTTCCCCTGTCCATAGAAATATTTACACTTTTTAGATGTCATTCCCCAAATTTCACTTTTACACTTTAGGCTCAATCTCTATCCATTGTACCACCTAATTGCCAAGAGCTAGCAAGAGCTATTGTTTTATGCTTTAGGATAGTTTCTCAATTATAACTTCAGTTTGGTCAAGAGAATCTAGATTTCTTTAAAAAATACATATTATATGCATCATATATAAGGAAAGAGAAAGAAAGAAAGAAAGAAAGAAAGAAAGAAAGAAAGAAAGAAAGAAAGAGAGAAAAAAGAAAGAAAGAAAGTTAGGAAGGAAGGAAGAAAGAAGGGAAGAAAGGAATGAAGAAAGAAAAAGAATAACTATCCAACAATGAATTTCTAATCACATATTGTTAAAGTTGACACAAAGGCAAAGAGAGGGGGAAGGTAGATATTGTATAGGGGTGAGTATTGATGGTAGATGGGTAGGTATCTAGACCCCCCTCGTTAGCTTTCAGTGGTCCAGATCAGCTAATCACTCACCCCCACCCCAGGGAAGACCTATGAGGGAATAAACTCAGTGAGCTTCCCAAACTAGCAAAGCTATAATGGGGATGTTGAAGGAAGGTGTTGGGGTTCAGTTGTGACCCTAATGGATGGGATCCCACCCTAAGAGCCAGCCCTTTTGAGACAAGCCTCCCCCGCCAACCTCTTAAGTACAAGTAGCTTCACCCCTCAAGGTGGAGCCAGGTAATGGTCTTTTCCTCAGCCCCAAGATCAGTCACCTCACCCCTCAATGTAACTGTTCCAGACTCTAAGTATCAACTATCAGGGGTTTAATAAAGGATAAATCAAATTCAGGGTAGAGGGGGAAAAAGGTATATGGGAATCCAAGTAGGAGGAAAATGATGAACTTCTCTATCAGCTAAGTCTTCTCCCCAAAAGAACAGCTCTGGACTTCTTCTGTGGCTTGGTCACAGTAGCTAACTCTCCCTTCCCCACTACAGTCTCCTATCAAATATTTCTAGCTAATATAAAAAGGGAAGTAACACGATCAATGGATTCAGGAAGGATCAGGGAAGGGACCCTGTTTCCCTCAAGCCCATTCCTCCCAGGAGTTTGGACTCTCTGGACAAATGGGAAAATTGTTGGTCAATGTTTTCTCTGTTGATATTTGTGGTCTCCCAATAGTCACACATAAAAGTCCAGAGGAACCCATTTCATTCAGGATTCACCCCACAAGCCCAACCTCCCAACCAAAGAAAGAATTCCCCAGCTCCTTATCCGGTCAGGAGAGAAGTGACAATTGAGGACCTTCAGAATTCTTCTCCAGGGGGCATCTAGGTAGCTCAGTGGATTGAAAGCCAGGCCTAGAGACAGGAGGTCTTGGGTTCAAATTTGACCTGACATTTCCTAGCTGTGTGACCCTGGGCAAGTCACTTGACCCCCATTGCCTACCTTTACCACTCTTCTTTCTTGGAGCCACTACACAGTATTGACTCCAAGATGGAAGGTGTTATTTAAAAAAAAAAAAAAGAATTCTTCTCCAAACTCCTCTTGCTGTTGGCCCCTCCCAAATGGAATTCTGAATGGGCACATTCTGCTGGGCTGGTTTCAGGGTCCATTCCATCCCCAGCCTGCTTGCCTTTGCAAATTCAGTTCACACTGTTACATTATAGAAAAAGAAAGGGAAAAGAAGATCAAAATATAAAGAATCATAAATTCAGAGTTGAAAAGAAGGCCCAGAGTGACATGCTTGAAGTCACCCAGTGTCAGAGACAGGTCTTTTGACCCCCAAATCACCCTGTTTTCCATTGCATTACAGTATTTCTTCATTTTTAGCTGTGAAGTTTCTTGAGAGGGGTGAAGGCATCCCCAATGCTTTGAAAGAGCAGTTATTATTGTGTATACCTTTGGGGTCAAGGCTGGACTTTTATGTGTGACTATTGGGAGACCACGAATGCCAAGGATGTGCCTTTGAAACTAAATCATATGACCATTTTCTATAAAAAGGATATCAGAGTTTTAGTTGATCCCAAGCTCAGTGTGCGTCAAAAGTAGCTTCCAGAAAAGGGAATATCATTTAGGGTTACATTAATTGAAACATGTAATCTAGGAAAAAAGGAGAAAGTGGTACCATTGCTTTGGTCACATGAGGCCTTGAACATGACATTGAATTCTAGACTCCCCAGTCTGGAAGGTATGCTGACAAACTGAAGTAAGTGCAGAGGACAAATACAGTAAGGTAAAGAGAAATCAGGCCAGATAAAAATCAATGGAAAGAACTGTGGATAGTTAGCCTGAAGACTTAGGGATTGAATAATTTTTGTCTTCTAATTTGTTTAAAGGTGTCTCTTGTAAAAGAGGCATTTGTCTTGTTTTACATGGCTACAGAAGGAAAAACTAGTCAGAGTTCTTAACCTTTGTTTTCCTGGAAGCTACCTCTGAACAGATTACAAGGAGGAATGAAAGTCAACTGGAATCAGAAATGTTACATTCTTATTTTCACTTCTCTTTGATCTCTTTTTTTTTGTTTGTTTTGTTTGTTTTGTTTTTAATTTTAAACCCTTAACTTCTGTGTATTGACTTATAGGTCAAGTGACTTGCCCAGGGTCACACAGCTGGGAAGTGTCTGAGGCCGGATTTGAACCTAGGACCTCCCATCTCTAGGCCTGGCTCTCAATCCACTGAGCTACCCAGCTGACCCATCTTTGATTTCTTTTTAGTGCTATATAGTGTTAGGAGTTAAGAGAAAGCTTAGCATATGAATGAATTTTCTAAGCACTAGAATTATCTGAAAAATAAACTAACATATTAGATAAATAAAAGTTCGTATATTTGTCAAACATTGGGATTAAATGATTTCTAAGATTCTGTCCTTTGATTCTATGATTTCCTGGTTTTGTAAAGTCTAACACAGTGATTTCCAAAGTGGGCGCTACCACCCCTTGGTGGGTGCTGCAGCGATCCAGGGGGTTGGTAATGGCCACAAGTGCATTTATATTTCCTATTAATTGCTATTAAAATTAAAAAATTAATTTCCAGGGGGCTAAGTAATATTTTTTCTGGAAAGCAGGCAGTAGGCCAAAAAAGTTTGGGAACCACTGGTAACGGCTCAATTCAAAGTCCTTCTCTTCTGGGAAACTGCCATATCCCCAGGCACAAGTGATTTTTTTTTTCCCCCATGAAACGCTTTCATACTTGGCATTGGGGATAGAGTACTGGATTTTGAGGTTGGGAAAACCTAGGCTTATGTCCTGCCTCAGAAACTTGTTAGCTGTATAACATTGATGAGGTCAATTAACTTTTAGAAAAATATATAAATATTTTGTTAAATATTTCTCAATTACATGTAAAAAAATAAATAATCATTTAAAAATTTAGTTCCAAATTCTCTTCCTCCCTCCCATGCCTCCAATTTTATTTTTATTATACATGTGAGGCCATGTAAAACGTATTTCTATATTTGCCATCTTGCAAAAGAAAATGTAAACTAAATAAAATAACAAAAGCAAAGAAAAAACTTAAAAGTATGCTTCAATCTACCCTCAGAGTTCATCAGTTTTCTCTCTGGAGTTGGATAGAATTCTTCATCATGGCTCCTTTAGAATCGTCTTGGATGACTGTCTTTATCAGAGTAGTTAAGTTTCATACTTAATTATCCTTATCATATTACTGTTACTGAGTACGGGGTTTTCCTGGTTCTACTCACTTTGTTTTCTGTAAGTTCAGATACATCTTTCCAGGTTTTTCTGAAACCATTCGGCTCATCATTCATATATATATATAATATTCCATCACAATCATATACCACAATCATATCAGTCATTCTGCAATTGATTACCTCCCATCAATTTCTAATTCTTTGCCATCACAAAAGAGCTGCTATAGGTACTTTTGTATAAATAAGTTTAATTAACCTTTTTCAGTCTCGATTTTCTCAGTTAAATAGGGATTAATAATGACATTTTACAATATTGTTGATATCCAAAGATGCTGTACATAAAGTGCTTTGTAAACTTTAAAATGCCTTGTAAATGTGGAATATTATTTACATGGATTTTCTCTCATATCCACACTTTTCTTTTTGTAAACTTTTTTATAAACATTTGTCTTCTCCCCCTTTCAATGAAACCTCCAATTGAACAATTAGAATGAAAAAGAAAGAAAAACCTTAAAATACACATGTATAACCTAGTAAAACAAATTCCCATATTGGCTATGTACAAACCCCTCAAATCTATACTTTTCTTTTTGTCATTCACCAAGCATTTAAGTACCTACTATGTTCCAAGAAATATCTTTAGCTAAGGACTGGGGTTACAAAGAAACAAACAAACAACATAACTGCTACTCTTAAGGAGATGCCAGTTTGGGACTTTATCATATTGCAATAGTCTCATAGGTGTTATCTTTATCTTCTGTCACTCCCTATTCCTTTCCTTCTCTGTGTTGATAGGGTCATCATCCTCCTAATATCCAGTGCTAAGCATGTCATTTGTCTTCTTAAAAACCTTCAATGACTTCCCATTTTCTACAAGTCAAGTTTGCACTACTACAATCATTTGCACTGATATACAAGTTCCCCTATAATCTATGCCTAATATTTCTAAGTATTTCATTCTATAGCCCCTCATGTGCCCTATACGTCAACAAAGCTTGGTTTTTATTTGCTGTATTTTATGCTTGCTCTCCTCTGTGCCCTTTCTAATTATATTTCCTTTTATTAGATATCCCTTCCTTCACCTTCATCTGTTAAAATCCCACACATCATTCTCTCTCTCTTTTTTTTATCATGAAATAATCTGTGCTTTCTTCCCAGCAGGAAGCAATGATTTCTGTTTATGAATATCAAGTGTTATCATTTTATCTCATTTATATTTATCGCACTGTACCTTATACATATTGACTTTTACATATAATTTATCTATCCTCGTAGATTATAGAGTATATCACCTGGACCTGGGATTTAATTGATATAGGAAATTCTCAGATGAGGAAATTTCCCTCTATTAATACATTTCATCAACTTTTTGGTAACTAAGACTCTTAAAGAGTTACCTAGAGAAAGAGTTCTTGTTTGTTGTTGTTTTAGTCATGTCCAACTCTTCATGACCCCATTTGGAGTTTTCTTGGCAGAATTATTGGAGTGGTTTACCATTTGCTTCTCCAGTTCATTTTACAAATGAAGAAATGGAGACAAACAAGGTTAGGTGACTTGCCCAGAGTCACACAGCTAGTAGTGTCTGAGGCCAGAGTTGAACTTGGGAAGGATGAGTCTTCCTGACCCCAGTACTGGGACTCTATTCAATGTACCACCTAGCTACTCTGCAATGGCTTAGCTCCATAGAACAAAACAATGAAATGGAAGTTTCAGAAAGGAATATTTAGGCTTGACAAAAGGAAAATTCTTTCTCAAAATTAGAACTATCCTAGAATCTAATGTTTTACTTTGGCAGGATAGTGAGTTTACCCTTGTTTTCAGTTTTGAAAGAGAAAGGATTTTTGTGTAAGCATAGATTGAGCTAGACTTACAGATTCCAGACCCATGGATTTAGAGCTTAAAGCTATCTTAAGAGATCATTTCATTAACCTCCCTGAATTTATAGAGAAAAAGACTTAAGTCCAGGTAGATATTGACTTGCCCAAGGTCACATAGGTAAAAGTAGCTGAGGTAAGATTTGAACCTAGGTCTTTACTGGAATTCAGTATCTAGCTCTCTTTCCTCTGTTTTATGAGACTGGTTTTGGAATCCTCATCTAACTAATCATTGCTCTAAAATGCAAATATCAAATGTTAACTTATCTACACAGAAGAAATTATATTTACTATCATTGCTACATGAAATCTAGCTTCTCTTTAAGAAAAAAAATTGACCTTGAATTTTCCTAAATATATGCTATTCAGGTCAACTTTAATACATACATTTACAATCTGAAAATGTTGCTCTGAAAAACCGTTAAACTCTTTTGTGAGGAACAGAAAGAAAGAGGAGAGGATGGAAAGTAAATGCCTTATTTCTACGTCTGGGAAATGGAGATAATATGTCATTTTTGTTCAGTTTTTCTGATAGGAAAGAAGTTGTCATAATTCCATCTGTGATTGAAAGAGAACTCGAATTGTAGAATTGCTGCATCTTCAATAATGGATGTGAAATTGTGTACTAAGTACTTGGCATTACCTTATTGGATGCTCTTGGATGTTCACTAAAATGATGGCCTGTTCCTTGACATTTAAGTTTGAAGGTTAAATCTGGAATTGAAATCTGGATCAAAAAGTTCAAAGGCACCATAAATGGGAGTGAGGGTGATTTGTGGTGTTTTTCTATTAATCATTCAGGATTGGTCTAGTTCTGTTTCTTTTAATCAATATCTTTATGAAATGATTGACGTTACTTCACAGAAAATCTTTAGATAATATGAATGGATGATTTATTTTTTGCTACATCGCTTTTCTTTTATAATGCTAAGTGCCAATTTTAGGCAGGAATATTTAGACTTTTGAGCATGATTTCTTTACTAGTTCAGATTATTCCTCTCACATCTTCAAGGTTATAACCTGGACAGCAGGGCTCTTTTTGTTAAACATGCAACTTAGCTGACCATCTGGAGTGCTTTCTATACCAAATAATTGTGGTCCATGACACTATTCTAAGTTTCCAGACAAGAGATCAATCAGTGCTAATATGGTTATCAATTTAATTTAAAAGATAGACTAGAAAAATAAAATTATTTTAAACACCGAGTGAAAATTATACTTTTGTTATAAATGTAGAAGAGTGATCCCAGCTGAAATAAGATTTCTTCTAGTAGCATATTTTTTGTTAAAAGATAATGTATGACACTATGTAGTCACAAACTCTATGACCATTTAACATAATACCCATTTATTGACAAGTAGGTAATGTATTTGTAATTATATTTTCTGCATCATCTTATCTTTAGGTTTCTGTCATTTGCTAAAAATAAGTAGAGATGTGCTTATTTCTATATTCATAAATACTTGTTAGATATCTTGGATTCATGAATAAATTCAGAAACAATACTTTGATAAAATAATTAGTTGGCTATGTAGAGTTATGGGGTGGTATTAAAAAAAAACAAACTTTGAACAAATTTGTCTTTATACAACCCCTCTCCCAATAGTAGCTGAATGAAATAGGGTAAAAAAAATCCTATCATGTTAAAATTCAAATATATTACCCAAAGTCTATAGTACCTACCCATTATTTCTTTAGCTTGGATTCCTTTGTCAACCCAACTGGGAATGACTCTTGGGTAAATAAATATGAATATATAACCACTGTGGTCAAGCCTTACACTCTCAACCCCATACCTCCACCTCTATTTTCTAATCTTACTACCTTTCATTCTACTTACTAACTTTCTCTCATTCTTGTCTGTGATTTTCCAGAGAGCCTCTATATAAGTTCTTCAGAGTGTGCTATAAGTCAGCCTTTTGGTCTTTTCTCATTTTGTTGATACCAAGTTGTTCATGTTATTTCTCACTCTTGCTACATGATTAGTCTACTCCTCTTTGCCATTTTACAGGGTATCCCAAAAGTCTTAATGTATTTTATTTTATTTTATTATTTTTTAAACCCCGCCCCCCACTTTCCATCTTAGAATCGATATTGTGTATTGGTTCTAAAGCAGAAGAGTGAAAAGGGCTAAGCAACGGGGGTTAAGTGACTTGCCCAGGGTCACAAAGCTGGGAAGTGTCTGAGGTCAGATTTGAACCTAGGACCTCCCATCTCTAGGCCTGGCTCTCATCCCACTGAGCCACCCAGCTGCCCCCTTTTAATGTATTTCAAAGCTTTAATAACTTCAGAAACATAATTCCTCCAAACAAAAATTTGAAAGGTTAATTACTAAAATTCACCATAACCACTATCCTGTGTTATTTATCACTCTAGTTATTTTTTAAATTTCGTAAAACCCTTTTATCAGCTATTGTTCCATTATTAAAGGGATTAAATTAATAATCTTAGCCTTATGATCATCCAAAGAATGAGATGTTGGCATATACATAACAGTGAATAATAAATAGTTAATAGTTTAGACATTACCATCATCCCCACACATAGAAGTTTAATGGAGGTAGATCAAGTGACCAAATGACTAAGTAATAAGATCTCCTAAACCAAACCTAATGACTGATTTGGAAAGACTTTAGAACTCTGATCAGTGCAACAAGTGGTTATAACTTCAGGAGAGTTATGAAGCATAAAACATCTTTTAGTCTTGAAAGAACAAAGTAGAGGTGCAGAATGGAAAAGGTAAATATGTAGTTTGTTTGACTAAATGATAACTATTTGTTATGCGTATTGGGGGATTCTTTGAGTGGTGGGTGAGTTAGATGGAAATTATAGTGATAAAAAAAGAAAATAGTATTAATAAAATACAACATACAGAGAAAGAAAACAAAAAGTTCAGAAATGTACTTAAAGAATTTGATTTCATCACTTAATCCTATAAATCAGAAGACAGAATTTTCACTTTCATTTTCACCAATTAGCCCATAGGAAAGACTTGGCTTTCCCTGTTCAAGAAGATTTTATTAGAATAGCTAGTCATTCATATTCAGGTTGATGGACTTACAGCTCACTCTGGTGTTTTCCACTTGTCTGACTTCTCTCAGAGAGTTTCTCAGTACATAGATGTTCCTTATTAATTACATGTTAGAAATGCATGGCTTTGAACAAAAGGTTAGAACAGCCTCTCAGTAGGATGCAATGAAACCTGCAAGTTGCACCCTAATCCATTTAACCTGCTACTTTCTCTTCATTGCTTAGAAGTAGGTTCACTAGTAGAGACTTTCAAGCTATTTTCTTTTATCCCTTCACCTTGTTGTTATAAAACTCTGGCATTCATGCTTTTTTTCCTCTTCCCTAGCGAACCCCAGCATGCCTCTCACTATTACAAAAGGGAACACATGCCCCCCACTTAACTTTTCAGAATTGGTCTGGACATATGAAATTTTAGGTTCTCAGAAGATGACTATTACCTGACTGGAAAGAGATTTTTAGTCTACCATATGGGTAAGTTCGAATGGGACCTGAAATAGAAGGAGGGAAAAGTGGAAAAAGTTAAATATTTTAATGTTTTGTTTAGCTCAGTTTGGGGAATACTCCATAAAAATCCTCATATTTACATAAAAATTAAACGGGAAGCATGAGACTATGTTAATATTGTGTTTCATAGAATTTAAGAACTTCGAGGTCCCTACAGAGGTCCTAAAATCCCACAAACATGATTAAGGCTTAAAGTGATTATAGAGGGCAGAAATTTGGAAATGTAGCGGGTCAACCCCATAATAAAAAAAATAGAGGAACTAACTTTACACTCTCTGGATCCTAGTTCCCATATTTATATGTAAGGTTTTGGATCTTTATTATGTGATCATTTTATTTACTAAAAGGATCAGAAAATGTCATTTGTATGGAATGAATCATGAAGAGAAAAAGAAATACTTCTCAGATAACCTGAGATAAAATCTCTCAGATCAATAAGTTTGTGAAGAAGGTTACACAAAGTTTTGGCATATGTAAACTTTGGAGAGGATTTGAGAAAAATCATGCCCCTCAGAGGTACTGACTAATGGACAAAAGTGGCTGTCCTGCCTAGTTTCCCAGAAGCTAATTTGAATGGGACTATTTGGAGAACAAAGAGGTCCTGATTTCCAGCAGGACAGTCATTGAGAAGCCAGATCCAAAGCCAGCTGAGAAGATTCTGGGAATCAGTGAGTAAAATGGATGATTCTTGTAGAAAACAAAATAGAGGACACAAAGTGACAGATGAGAAGCTGGAAGTTGTGAGAAGGCAATAGAAACCAATGGACTGAAATGATGACAGAAGTTAAGCACAATTGAGACTAGCTGATTAGATACAGGAAGGCTTTTCATATGATGAAGGGAGCTGAAGTGTTTGGAGGAAAGCTTTGATGATTAGCACTGATTGGTGAAGGCGGCATTCTGTACTGTACCAAGAGCTAGCTGGAGATAGGCTATCTTGCTTTCTAGAGTCAGTTTTACATCTTGAGAGAGTGAGAATCCCCTCAGAGGAGGCTTTATTCATTTTTACTGTTTACTGTGTTATAGGAAGTCTACACCGAGCAAATAATACATACACGTCATTATATCCCTGTGCCACATAATGGAAGACAGCTTTTGCTACATACGAAAAAAAAAATCCTTTCCTCAAGGAATTTACATTCTAGTGATGAAAGCTGAAAGAGGAATACATATGCAACAACGTGGTGGAGGAAGAAATCTGGAGACTCAGGAGAGGAGCCCTGTGTAGTATAAAATAGTGAACTTGGCTGACCTAAGTAATCAGAAAAAGGTACCAACAAGAAAGTAGTTTTCCAGGGTGACAAAGTTACTAGATCATGGTGGGTAAAGAAGTCAAGAGAATTAGGACCAGAGTTTGGAGAGGAATGAAAGAGAGCTGAGCATATGGGTTATTTTGTTACATTTTTTTATTTCTTTGGTGGTAAAGATCCATTAGTAATATTTTGGGGTCAAAAAACATGCAGACTTCTCAGATAACTATTTCCCTTCTAATTTTTTAAGCTACATTAGTTTTTTTTAAAACAACTTTATAATAGTAAGTAATCAAATTTGTTCATTTTAGACTGTGATTTTCTCTATATTTTATTTAGTCATCAACTCATTGTCCTCCACTTCTCTGGTTGTGAAAGGCATTTTCTTTTTTGCTTTTAATTTATTTATGATGATATCTTTTTATATCTAAGTTATCTACCCTTTTGGAGTTTCTTTTGGTATAGAGTACGAGGTGTTACCCTAACCCTAATTTTTGCCAAGTTAGTTTCCAGTTTTACAATGTTTTTTTCAAATAAGGTCCTTATCCCAGTATCTAGAACATTCAAGTATAGCAAACACTATGCAATTTTGTTCTTTTGCTTTGTTGTATTGTATAGTAAATCTGTTCCACTAATTGACAGCTCTATATTCTAAACAGTACCAAATCATTTCGATGATTAATGCTTCTCAATATAGTTTCAGAAATGGTATTACTAGGTTCCTTCCATCTCCCTTTCCTCCCCTTTATTTCTGTCCTTACCCTTTCATTCCTCCAAGTCAGGGGTTGACAAACTATGCTAAATCTGACCCACCACCTGTTTCGCCAAAGCTTAGAATGGTTTTTATATTTTTCAGTGGAAAAATAGGCACCAGGCTGATTTGGGCCATGGGCTGTATTTTACCAACCTCTGCACTAAGTGATTTTTTGGGGGGTGATCTATAAAGTGATCCCTTGATAGTTGGGTTGATATATCATAGAAAAAGTAAATTAATTTAGGTAATATTGCCATTCATTTGTTATTAAAATATTATTATTTTGGTTTGGACTATCCTTTAGCAAGTAATAGTTTCCAAATATTTAGGTCCAATTATTTCTATAAAGAGTGTTTTATAGTTGTTTAAATAGTTCCTATCCTTGTATATCTTTGTAGTTTGACTCAATATTTTAATAATGCTGTAGTTTTTTTAATGGAATATCTCTTCTAAGAAGGTTTTATTGGTAATATACAAAATGCTTATTATTTGTGTGGATTTATTTTTTATCCTTTAACTTTGCTGCTTATTTATTATTTCCTTTATTTTTAATGGGGAATTTGCAAGATAGGCCATAGTATCATTTTCAAAAAGAAATTATTTTGTTTCCTTTTGCCCCATCTGTATTTTCTAATTTTTTTTTCTTTTATTGCTAACGCTAGTATTTCTACCACTCCTAATGTTGATAATGGATATCCTAGCTTTATACCTGATTTTATTGAAAAAGCCTCTAGTTTATTTCCATTATATGTAACGCTGCCTCTAGGGCTTAGAAAAATGTTACTTACCAAAGTAAGGAAAAGTACATTTATCCTAATTTTTTTTAAGCAGGAATGAATGCTTTGAATTTCTCTACTTTTTTCTGTATCTATTGGTATCATTATGTAATTTTTGTTGTTATTTTCATTTTTTTTCTTTCAGTTGGGGTTCTCAAATGAGGGAATGCTGGACTTGAAGTCAGGTAGATCTGAGTTCAAGTCATGCTTTAGACACTAGCTGGGTGACCCTGGAAAGTATTTTTAGGCTCAATTTCTTCATCTACGTAATAGAAATAATAACAACATCTACCTCACAGAGTTCTTGTGAATATACTGTGATTTGTATACTTAAAATGCTATGCAAGTATTGGATATTCTCATTTTTAATATGGTCTATTATTTAAATTTTTTTCTTATATTAAACCAATCCTACACTCCTGATATAAATCCAACTTGGTCATAGTGTGTAATCTTTTTTAATATGTTGCTTTAGTCTTTTAATATTTTCCTCAATATTACAATTTCAGTGTTAATTAGGAGTATTTGTCTATCATTTTATTTCTTTGTTTTATCTCATACTATTAGTGTCCAGACTACAGAAAGATCTTAGAATACGATAGAATGTTATGAAAAATCTCTTCTTTTGTTATCTTTGTAATTATAACAATTTATATAATATTAGAATTAAGTGTTTGAATTTTGATAACATTTACTTATGAATCTATCTGGGAACTTTTTCTTGGGATTTCATTTCATTAAATTTCTTTCTATGCTTTTAAGTTATTTAAATAAGCTACATTTTTGCTTTGTTAATTGATATTTTATTGTTTTATAAATAACCACCCATTTCATCAACTTTGGTGATTGGGCAAAATGCTTTCTGATGATTTCCATTATTTCTTCTTCAATTGTGAATTCTATAGTTTTGTTTTTGATATAAGTAATTTGGTATTCTTTTCTCTTTTAAAATCAAATTAGCAACTATTTTATTCATTTAAAAATAAATCTACTCACTTTTATTCATCAACAACGGCTTTAATTTCAGTTTTGTTGATAATATTTTGGATTTTCAAGGTTTATATTTTATTTTTAGGGTTTTTTTAAATGTTGCTTTTCTCCTTTCTGTTCCCTTTCAGGATAATCACCACAAATCTATAAAATATAACCTTTCTCAAATTTCATTGTCATCTTGTCTAAATTAGAAAGACAGCACATTGATATTTCTCACTTCTTTAGTTTTGTCTATTTCTCTCACTGATTAAGTTTTCCTTTAAATATTTAGATTTTAGGTCCTTTGGAGGATTCAAATTAAGTAACCATATTGATTCTTTATCTATTTTACCTTTCAATATAATGCAGTTTGTTGGTTATTATTTTTTTCTTTCTACTCAATCCCACCCCTCTTCCAAACCTTTCTATTATTGTCAAGGGTACCACTATCCTTCCAGTTGGCCAGATTCTGACATTCAGAATCATCCTTAGCAAATTATTTCACTTTATTTCTTCTATCAGTTGCCAAATCTTATTTTTATTTATAATGTATTGTAGAGAATTATTGTATTCCTTATATTTCTCAGCAACATATTCTTCTCAACCTTTAGTATCCCCTTCTCTCCATTTACATACCATTTTGGATCACATTGGACTATTATAACAGCCTCCTAATTATTTTCCTACCTCAACTCTCCCTGCTCCAATACATCTTCTTTTCATTCTCATAAGTAATTTTCTAAAAGCTCAGATCTCACCATATCACTCCCCTATTCCATAAACTTCATTGGCTCACTGCTATCAGTGAGATCAAATATAAAGTTCTTTTTTTTGCATTCTAACACTTCCTATCTTTCCAATCTTCTTCCACTCACTTTATGGTCCATCCATCTTTGACTTCTTACTGTTCCTCTCATGAGATGTGATTATTTCTTTTTAATATGCTTATTTCTCTTTTGCCTGGTCTGAAATCCTGATTTCCATATCTGCTTTTATTAGTTTCAATTGAAGAATAATAGAGTTTGCTCTAGTCCTTTATTTTTACCTTTGTATGAATCTTTATAGTTTGCATCTATTTCTTGCAATTGGGAAACAATAGACTAATATATTTTCTTTTCAAACACGTTCTACTATTTGAAAAAACAACAACTTTGTTTTGTTTTGTGGATGATTATGTTCAATTCATTTATAATTTATGATTTAAATTTGCATTTTCTTTTCATTTCTTGTCCTATTGTTATGTTTTCTACCTTTCCATTTATCCCTTTGTTTTCAAAAAAGAAACTTGTGAATGAGGCATTTGCTTAATACTAGTCATACAGAGTTGAAATGACATGTTTCCTTTCTGTTGTTCCTCTTCTCTTTCCTTTGTCCCATAACTAATCACATCTTTGTATTCTTTTTTTGCTTTTCTATTAAATTCTTTTTATAATATGACCTCTGACATTCAAATTTGTTTTTCATATAAACATTCTTACTTTTCGGAATTTCATGTTTCATGATATCTATTCCTTTGTAGTAGTGACTATTAAAACTTGTGTCAGGCCAAGTCAAATCAAGCATATATTAAATATTTCCTATGTGCAGGGCAGCGAGGTGGCTCAGTGGCTCACTGGCTAGAGAACCAGTCCAAGAGATAGGAGGTCTTAGGTTCAAATCTGGCCTCAGACTCTTCTTTGCTGGTGACCTTGGTCAAGTCATGTAAATATAATTGCCTAGCCCTAGCCATTACCACTCTTCTGCCTTGGAATCAATATTTAGTATTGATTTTAAAATGGAAGGTAAGGGTTTTTTCTCTTTTAAAAATATTTAGTATGTTTCGAGTACTGTACTAGAAAGTTGGGATAAAGAGAAAGATTAAAAAATGTCCCCAATCTCATGAAATTGTGAAAATTATTGTGAGAATTAAATGAGAAAATATGTAAAGAATTTTGTAAATCTTTAAAGATTATATAAATGCTTCATCATCATCAATCTTACTGTAATTTCTTTGCCTCTTGGATTTTTCTCAGTCTATAGTATGTCAGTATATTTATAATAATTATAAAATATTATATTCTTTTTGCTGCCTCAGTTTCTGGTTTGGGACTTTGTTCTTGGATCAAAATCTACTCTCTTCCATCTACTTGGATGAACTGGGTCAGTGCTACTTGGTTCTGGTTGTAGTGGCTAAGAACTGGCCCAGCTTTCTGGAGAAATTCCCTGATTTTATTTCAGTCTCCTGGTAGAACAATACAGTTTTTGCCCTTGACTCTTTCTCCTTTTCTTTGTACAATCCTAACCCCAGAGTTGGTTCTAACTTTTTTTCTGAGTCTGAGAAGCCTCCAAACAGATGCAGATTGTTCTGTTATTCTGATGCACACAACAGGTGCTTTGCTTATCAAATCCTTCTATGACCTTTTTTCCTTACTGTAGATCTAAATCCTAAGGAATAATGAGACAGAACCTTGTGGGTTTTGTGTAAACTAGATTGGGGGCTAAGATAGCTGAGAAATCCAAAGCTACAGCTTAATCTTCAAGCTCTTAAAGCTTGTAACTTACTGTATCATCTACTAGTTGTATTTCAGGAAAACTCTTCAAGTCTAAGGACTTTTTATGAATCTTATCCCTTTATTCAGAATTGAAATTTTAACAATTAATTATAAGCATGGCATTTCAAATGCTGCAGTAAATATTTTTATTGATTGATTTACATGAACTTATTTATGTTTATATTATATTAATTAATATGTCTACCTGGGTTACTCTGTATTTTTTTTGGTTCCCAGAAATGATACAAAATCATAACATTTGAACGATACTAGAGGTCTGGACAAATCACTTAACCCTGTTTGCCTCAGTTTCCTCATCTTTAAAATGAGTTTGAAAAGGAAATGGCAACCCAGTCCAGTATCTTGGCAAGAAAACTCAGATGGGGTTACAAAGTGCTGGATACACCTGAAAATAATAGAAAAACAAAAAAGGCCATCTAGTCCAATTTTTCAATTTAAAGGTAAGGAATCCAGAAGTCCAAAATGAGGATCCTCAAGGTTTCTCTTACTCCACTCAGGAAAAAATATCTCTGGAGAGATAGGTGTGCAAAAGTATTTGACTCATCCACTGTTTAATTCTCTCTATTGCATTTTTGTGAGTTTGCTTTCCATCCTCCCTAAAATTATCAGGGCATTAAGCTTAAATTGGTTGCTCCAGATTGCTGCTCAGAAGCACTCAGCATCATGCCCAGAAACTCCTGGGTGTAGTATTATTTTTGCTCTTGGCAGCATCTTAGTTCCAGATACCACAATGCTGACATTTCAAGAGCCCCGGTGCTACTGAGCTTCTGATCATTGGTGCATACAGATAGCCAGTTCCTGGGATAACCTGAGAAAAGAGCTGAATTTAACTGGGTGGGTTTTTTTTATGACATTCAAGAGATGTTTTGTATTTATGTCTCTTTATAAATCTCCTGTTAGAAGGAAACTACATTGTGTGAGGTCGAAGGACATGGGTTCAAAGGAACTTTATTCTCTTCTTGAAGGTAGAAAAGTAAGATCTTTGCCAAAGTCAGCCTGCTAGATTTTTGGCTGTGGGATGGGACCAGTTCTACTCATCTGGCTGGGAAGTTAGCATGACATCAGGTCAGTATATTGGCCATAGGTGAATGGAGCTTCTGAAGTCAGATGATGACCTCGTCAAAAGCTTTTAATGCTCTCCTACTCCACCATGTAAAACCTTCTTCTGTGCCTTTAATTGAATATCCAGCAAACTAGTTGAATGCTTGAAGGCTGAAATCTTCAAGGAGGTACCCAATATCTGCCATGGATCAGGACTATAATGATCTGTTTAAATTTTACAGGATATCCAGAATGAAAATCGTGGATATTTTCATTCCTATTATCTGGTTTGCTTCAGTTTCCTCATTTGTAAAATGAAGTAGAAAAGGAAATTTCAAACCACTACAGTATTTTCATTTAGAAAACCCCAAATGGAGTCACAAATGGTCAGACGTGACAGAAACAACTGAACAATAACAAAAATCATCTTTTTTTAAAAATTAGATAATTTTAGAACTGGAAGAAATTTAGAAATAATTTTTTTAAATATGAAAAACCATGGGGGCAGCTGGGTGGCTCAGTGGATTGAGAGCCAAGCCTAGAGATGGGAGGTCCTAGGTTCAAATCTGGCCTCAGACACTTCCTAGCTGTGTGACCCTGGGCAGGTCACTTAACCCCCACTGCCTAGCCCTTACCACTCTTCTGCCTTGGAACCAATACACAGTATTAATTCTAAGATGGGAAGGTAAGAGTTTAAAGAAAAAAAAAAGAAAGAACAGGCCCAAAGAACTCAAATGCTTTACTTAGCATGATGTAACTAATCAGTGGCTGCTCATAGTCCAAAATTTAATTTTCTAATCACAGAATACTTTTGTGTTTTTTTCCTATTATATAGCATGCCCTCTCACATTATCTATGATTATATTGTTTTGTTTAGTAATTTCCAGTTGTGTATAATTCTTTGTGACCCTTTTGTGTGGTTTTCTTGGCAAAGATACTGGAGTGCTTTGCAATTTCCTTCTCTGGCTTATTTTATAAATGATGAAAGTGAGGCAAAGAAAATATAGTGACTTTGCCAGTGTCATAAAGCTTATAAGTATCTAAGGTCTGATTTGAACTTAAGAAAATGAGTCTTCTTGATTCTAGGCATAGCACTCTATTATTACCTGTGCCACTAAGCTGCATGGAAGGCAATTCTCTAAGATAGAGCACTTTTAACATGGAAGACATAGTTTGGGTAGAAAAACAAGGGGAAGGACCTGGACAACTGGGGACATAGGGCATTCAGAGGTGGACTGGATGTAAGGTCTTGTTTCTTTAAAATAAAGCCTAAATTTTTCACATATATGGACAGAGGATGGATGTTCATTCAGTTGCAGATTCTCCAAGGGTAAGCCCAGTGAAGACCCAATCACTTTATTTTTCTGATCCTTATTTCAACAAATATAAGATTAGGGTGTTGGACTAGATGGACTCAAAAGGTCCCTTCCAGTTCCAATTTCTGCCATTTTATGTTTTTTTTTAAACTTAAATTTCTTGTGTTTTTTTAACAGGTTATGAAGATAAGTATGGAGAGAAAATAACACATTACTGAGAAAACAAAAGCACAATGCATTTTTATAAAAATTCAAGAGATTGTGAATTTGGAAGAGCATGAATACCATATCTACATGCATGATACATTTTTCATAGTACTAATTTTCTACCTTTTCTGGTTTGGAGGAATTCAGGCATTAAAAAAAATAGGTGTTGGTATGTCAATGTGGAGACAGCTTGTAGAAGTTCTCTAATGTCACAGTAAGATTTCCTTAGGGTTCATGCCCTAAGACCATGTTTTATAATAAGGTCCCTCTGCCACCTTACAAGCTAAGCCCCTTTGGATGACATCCAAGATGGGTCAGTCTTCTTTCAAATTCTAAGATTTAGTAAATAATGCTGAGTCCATTGTATTATGATTGCATTAAGTATTGCCAAATAATGCAATAAAACCATGATAGCAGGGCTTATTATAAAGATTTGGATATTTTATAAATCAAATCATGCCTAGAAAACATTATTACATTCACTGAAATTTGATAAGCTTTACTACATAGTAATGTGACTATGATTTAATATTTAAAGAACACTTTCCCTGTAACTACTGTGAGAAGTAATTAGCTCAAACAATATTGTTTTCCTTTAATAGAGAAAACAAAGATTGGAGAGGTTGAAAGATTTGTGTGTGGTAGTACTGATAATTGTTGTTTATCCATTTTCAAGGAGGACCAGTGTTGTCACTGGGTGATATTTTGACTTGTATATGAATTGGATTGAAGTAAGGCAAAGTGACATTAAGTCTTCTGTCTCACTTTCTCTTCCAGTCATCTAAATCCAGTGGCAAGAAAAAAGTCAGAATGACTGGCAATGGCCCAGGGTACAGTGGATGACGTTGGTATATTCCATGTCTGACCAAGCTCTAAGTGCCTGTTTCATCCACCTTCACCACCACTGGAATAAACTGTTCTCTTCTACCCTTTCCACCAGTGGAGTCTTCATATGACAGGGGTAGACATCCCCCAACTCACTGATGAGTTTGAGAACTATAAGAGACCCCCAATCTGCTGAGAAGGTTTTATTTGGGCATGGCTGCTGTGCATGTTACAGTGTCACAGATAATACCAATCAAATCCAAGACTGAAACCCAGAATCTCCTTCTCATTCCACTTAATAAGCTACTCTTAAAATTAATACCAATTTATAAAATAATATCTAAAGTCAGGTATGTGTTCTATGGAAGCAAACATAGCCCTCCTTGCTTCCCTCTTATAGAAATATTAGGAAAGTATTTAAAATTATTGTAGTCTGAAGCTTTTGGACTAATCAGTTCTTAAACAGTGTCTTGCTCTTTTCCCTGTGTGTGTGTGTGTGTGTGTGTGTGTGTGTGTGTGTGTGT
>NC_058132.1:278939822-279026332 GCF_016433145.1 Gracilinanus agilis | reverse complement strand
AAAAAAAGGAAACTGAGACCCTAGGAAGTGAAATTACTTTCCTCAAAGTAATACATTAGCTGGTAGAACCCATGAGAACCCAAGTCCCCTGACTTCTAGTTAATAGTTTCTTCCACTTTCACCATGTGGAACTACCACATGTTGACATCAATTTCTGCTCTCCCTAAACTACTAAACCTTACTATCTTTCCTTTTTTCATGTGTGTGTGTGTGTGTGTGTGTGTGTGTGTGTGTTTTCTTGGGCTTTTCCATTGATCAGGAAACAATGCAGAAGGACACAATATTTTCATTGTCAGTGATGGGTTCCTTTGTATTATAACTAATTCATATGAAGCAGGAGGGGAGGAAAATCTTGAAAACTCAAATGAAAGCAAGTTACTTCCTACAAGAATGTTAATCCCTTCAGTAGGATTCTTAGTGCACAGGCCTACCACAATTTAGTGACATTTGACCTAATTTGGCACAAGTCCTGATCACTAGGATTCTGGGTGCTGAAAAATTCTGTATGAACTCTTTCTTACTTATACAGACCACAAAGGTAAAAGGAAAGAGTTTTTAGTCAAAGGTCCTCTTGAAAAGTGCATATTCAGAAACAAAAAGAAAAAAGATCTTGAAAAGTAAAGTTAAATTTTTTTTTTTTTTTATAATTGGAGAGAATAGGTTTACAACGTGGCTTCTTCTTATTTGGCAACTCTCAAGAGTTGGGAGCTTCAACCATTAATGCAGAAGTAGATTGGAGTTTTCTGCAGGAAACAACATTAAATCCTACCGGGGTTTTACTGATCATTTAATTTAAATAAAAACACTTTAACTAACTATGTAATGGTCGGTTTTGATAAATGTTTATCTTAAAGTGTTTTGCTTTTAAAAAAGTATTATTCAATTTTATTTATACTTATTGCCTATGATTACACTGATTATGTGATAAAAGGAAAGGGAAATCAATATATTTTATAACAATATTCCTAACATAACATATATTTACCATCTTCTGTATAAAACATTTTCTCTTCTATATTATTCCAGAAGCCTAGATTTTCTTTATAGCTCCAGAGACCTGTATAGTGAGACTTAATGAGTGCCCAATCATTCCTGTTGCAGCTTTGTTATTATAATGTAGATACTGTTTTGGGAAGGGGAAAAAAAAAACTCACCACCCAGGCATCTTCCTATAATCCCACTGGAGGAGGTGAGGCCTTTGCCAAGTTCATTGTGCATAACAACATCTGCATTGATTTGGAATTTAAAGAGGAAAGTTGAATAGTGCTTCCAGGAAAACCTACTGTTAAAGAGACAACAACTGGGCAGCAAAGCTGTTTGGTAACAAAAGTATGTTGCAGCTTGTGCAGAAGATTAGATTTCAAAGGGCCCCTCTATATCATGATATGATGGACTTTAAATTTAGGACTTCTATCAACTCCAAAGCATGCTTTGAAAACAGACTCTTCCTCATCAGCCAAATTGGAGTCCCTTGTCTGACAGAGATTTCATTTCTAAAAGCCTATAATAAAAACAAAATATGTTTGTCATCATAGGTGTGACCTTATTTCCTTGTCTTTAAAATATCTTATTATCCATTCATTCGGTAAGACAATATGTAAGATTCACAAAATGTTTTCTCCTTAATTTGGAACTCAATGAAGCCCTAAGAGTTCTAGTTTTCTGATTTTTTTACTTGACCTCTAAATCTCTGAGGGTTGGTTTGTTTATTTATGGCAAAATGCCACTTCCTCTATGAGGACAAAGGCTCATAATGATTTATTAAAAATATATTAAGACTTCTAAGATATGTAGCTCCTAGCAAGGGACAATTTTGATTAGTTAAGTTAAAATGGTTTAAACTTTCCTTAAATACCACATGGATGGGAAAGATGAAAGGAAAGTCAGGAAAATATATTTTGTATTTTCTGGAAATAAACAATGCTTAAGAAGTAATTTACTATATTTAATAAACCTTAAGTTTAGGAAAATTTGCACATCCGCTGATTTATTGCATATTCCGAAGTCTCTGCAAGAACAGGATATTGTCCACAGAATCACTGGATGTTAGAGTTGGAAGGGACCTCAGTGGCCATCTAGGTCTAATTATGTATCTAAAGGAATCCATATCATAACATACAAGACCAATGATCAGATAGCCTCTGCTTGAGGACCTCCAATGAGAGGAACCCATTAATTCCTAAGACACCTATTCTTCTTTTTGTTAACTATTATAGATAGGAAGTTTTAATTTTTTTTTACTTTTTAAATAATAAACCCAAATTTGTCTTTTTGCAACATCCAGCTATTCCTTCTAGATTTGCCCAAAATAAATCCAGTTTTTTCAAAATATTTGAAGGAAGTTATCATTCTCACCTGGTGTCTTTTGATCTCTAGGCTCAACCTTTGCAATTTTATTTTATTTTGATTCTCATCCATTTATATCTGTTAGAAAATTTGTTTAACTAGTACTGAAATAGGGTTTCCTTCTCCATTTGAACTAATTGATTTTGTATGAAAAGAAGAAAGAAATTATTTAGGTTCTTTCATCATCACTGATGGTGAATCTATGCAATGGCAAAGCATCTATCCACCTCTTTTTCCCCAAGCTAATTTTAAAATTCTGTTCTGTGATGAATTCTAAACCTTTTCTTTTCTTTTTAATGAGAACTTGGTCTCTTAATCCCTTTTGAGATTCATAGACTACCTCCTCTGCTCACATTTCATTTAGCTGAATAATAGTTTTGACCTCAATGGTTTACCATTGTAATGATTCATTTGCACTGTTTATATGCTTCACCTTTTGATAAACTCCATTCTTAGCCTTCTCATTCTCAACCCTGGATAACCTGCAATCCCCTTTTTCTTTTATTCTTGGGCCCAAGATAATGCATGTTTTTGAAAAAAAAAGTCACAAAATTGTATTGATTTCAATAGCTCTAAATTTATACTATGCAATTTCTGATTCCTCCACCATGTCCACATCTACATGTTGGTATTCTGAATGTGAGATACTTATCATTATTTAAATCCATTTAGACAATGAGTAAGCTTAATTCATTAGAGCAGGAGTTCTTAAATTTGTGTGTGCATGTGTGTATGTATGTGTGTGTGTATGTGTGTGTGTGTGTGTGCATGTATTATGGACTTCTTTCTTGGTTTGGTAAAGCCCAAAGTTATGGACTACAACTCAGAAGAATGACTATAGTTATAAAATATATATGTATATATATACATATATATATATATATGTAAAAGAATAAAGTTCAGTCGGGAGCAGTTAGGTGACTCAGATTGAGAGGTAGGTCTAGAGACAAAAGGTTGTAGATTCAAATCTGGCTTCAGATACTTCCTTAGCTATGTGACACTGCACAAGTCATCTAACCCCCATTGCCTAGCCCTTATTACTCTTCTGCCTTCACTATTGATTCTCAAATGGAAAATAAAAATTTAAAAAGAAAAGAAAAGAGAAGTTCATGGACCACATTAGAAGGACTTAATCATATTAATTTTGACATTCTCATTATAATGAAAAACCAGAAGATTAAAGAAAGCTATGGCCAGTTAGAAGAATAATACATGGGTTTTCCTTAAAGAGGAAAATAAAAGGAATGGATGGATTTGGCTTTATTTTGTATTTAAGAAGCCAACAAGAAGCACTATTTAATGGGAGATTGGTCATCTTGTATGACAATGTTTAGTATGAACATTTGCAAAAAGATCATCCTGAAAATAATCGTCAGTGTGTCAATGTCAATTGTGAAGGATGAGGAAGCAGGGAAAATCTACAAAGAACTTTATATAATCCTCTAAATTAATTCAGTATATACTTTAATAGTTGGCAAATGTAGACAGAGGGAAGGATGGCAAGAAAAATATATTAGAAACCTTGGTTTGAGAGTGATGGAAGATTATGTAGCCTCTTCATGTTTTTATGTCATCAATACATTCTTTAACAAGAAGGTCTACAGAATCTAGGCATAAAAATTGTTAGGGGGCAGCTGGGTAGCTCAGTGGAGTGAGAGTCAGGCCTAGAGACAGGAGGTCCTAGATTCAAACCCGGCCTCAGCCACTTCCCAGCTGTGTGACCCTGGGCAAGTCACTTGACCCCCATTGCCCACCCTTACCAATCTTCCACCTATGAGACAATGCACAAAAGTACAAGGGTTTAAAGAAAAAAAATTGTTGAATACTGTTATGAAAAATAAAATTAATTATTTTATAACAGATAGGAAGTGACTTGTAGCTATTTCTGAATTAGCAGTTTCTATCTATCCATCTTCTTTTGAGCTTTCCATTAAAAGAACTATTTTTTCTTAGCTTTATTTTTGAATATTTTTATTAGATCACATAAACACTCAAGGATTTGGTGGCCTTTCTATTCTATTTATGGACTTTGAGCTATAGTTGTTGCAGAATTGTTTTCTTCATTTAATTATTTCTCCTTGCTTACTGTCACCCTATTATATTTCTCCATTCCATAATGCATTTCCTTTGTTTGCTCATTTATATCTTGGGATTTCTTTTTCTTTTCTTGGCTTTTTAGCAAATATTTAAAAAGAGTTCTTGTCCTAGAAATGTCCTATCTTCATAATATCCATATTCTCCCAATGATGCTTTATGACTATGAATCATGAAATGTTACAGTTGTCAAGGAATTAAAATTGCAGATTACCCAAAAAATAATTGAGAGGTTTAGGGTATAGGTGAATAGAGTTCAGGCTAATGAGAAAAAAGAATCACCCTCCAAGAACAGTAAGGACAACACTGGAGAGTTTATGTTACCCCAAATGGAAGTGAGTCAGTCATGAACCAGAAATAAGGAATAACCACAGGCAGCTTACAAGGTTCATAAATGAGCCACTCAGTGTTTAGGGAGCCAGAGCATAGCAAAATGTAAGAGTTGGACAAGACTTTACTTGGACATTGAATGTAACACATACCCCGGATGATAAGTCCACCCAGGTTTTGTTTAAAAGAAATATAATTTAAGTGATGCCTGATAGGGATATGCTGGAACTATCTTCTATCAGTTCTGGGGAGCTTCTAATCATTAAAATCAGCGTGAACATTTATGCTTCAGAAATGAATGGTCACAAACAAGTGCTTGATTTATTCTCTTATTGATTGTTTAGACTAAAGAAAGTGATGAAGAAAATCTTAATAATGTAGATTAAATTTAAAAGTGTGTCAATCATACATTTTTTTCCCTCCCTGAATAACTAGTTGTTAAATATTTACCAGAATTCCTCTGGGAAGCCGTCCTTGCCCGAGACAGTCAATTTTTGCTTTGTGGTAGCTCTCATCATTAGAGAGATTTTCTAGACCATCAAACCTAAATTTGACTCTGAAATTAATCCTTCTTCCATTACAACCCTTCAAATCGTTGCAGACAGCTGCCATGCCACTCATCCCTACTCTTTTGCCTGATATTCAATGCACACTTGATTTGGTGCTCTCCTCTCAATCTAGCCCGGACTCATGTTATTTTTCAAGTACTTTTCATCCTTAACTTAAATATACTCTAAATAAATGAGAGTACCTGCTGTCTCTTATTTTTGTCTTATGCTTCCCTTTAGCTTGGATTGTCTTTATATCCCACCTCCAACACATCATATTCATACCCATATAGTCACATATATTGACATGCTAACAAATACACTCACACATTCACCAAACACATTCACAAATACACTCATACACTCTCATATACCCATACTTACACAGACATGCTTAAACACTCACAGACATGCACATGCACCTATATGTACAATAGGAGCTCGTTTTATGTGACCGATATGTTCCAAGAACCTTGGCACAACTTGAAACATGTTTAATAGAGAACCTATTTTTTGATAATTTTTAAATTAAAAATAAATCCTTACCTTTCATCATAGAATCAATACTATATATTGGTTCTAAGTCAGAGGAGCAGTAAGAGCTAGGTAATGAGGGTTAAGTGACTTGTTCAGGGTCACAAAGTCAAGTATCTGAGGTGAGACTTGAACCCAGGTCTGGCTCTCCACACACTGAAAAACCTAGCTGCTTCCAGTGAGCATTTTTAATGAGAACATACATAGACACTTTACAGCATTTACAAGACACATCACAGCTAGCAGCATCTTTACTCATCATGTACTCTGGGACCATTATAGTGTTAATGAAACAAAAAAGGAGCACTGCTTTGCTACAGATGACTTCTTATAAGCAAGAAGTTTGGACAAAGACTAATGCGAGAGCTAATGGTTGGTGCGAAACAATGTAATAACTTCCACGAAGGCTTCTCAGGGTGAGAATGAGTGTGACAGGGAGAACTGCTGAGAGATTTTACACTGCTTGGGAAAATGGCACAAATTAAGCATGTAATTAAAAACATTTATTTTATGTATTTTTCTGCCTTCATTTTTTTCAATTGCCCATTATGTTTACTTGAATTCCTGTATGTTAAGTTAGTATGAAATGAGGTCCTCCTGTAGTCTTAATTTCTGCCCATTTTTTTAAGCCCAGGTCAAGTGTTACATGATGTAGGAAGCTTCCCATGATTCCCTCCAGCCAATAATAACTTTCTCTCCTTAGCATCTCGCATATTACTTTGTCTCTGCTGCTGTCGCTCTTCTATACCCTTTTAACTTTCACTTACTTTTTGCTAAACTCCACCGATTCTACGTAAGCATTTTTTACATATACTTTTTTTGAGTTTTTTGTTACCATTTATTTTCATTTTGTATGTATGATGTAATATTATATGTAATTTAAGAATAATATATATGATTTGTTCTAAATATATAATAAATTATTTGCATGTAATTAATTGTAATATGCATGTGGTTATTATAAACATTTTTATCCAAGATAAATATAGAGAGAGATAGATATAGATACTTATAAATTATAATCATTTGTGTGTGTGTTTCATAGAGGACAGCTAGGCAGCACAATGGATAGAGCATCAAGCTTGGATTCAGGAAGACCTGAGTTCAAATGTGACTTTAGACACTTACTAGTTGTGTGGCCCTGGATCACACCTTAACCCTGTTTGCCTCAGTTTCTTCATCTGCAAATGAGGTGGAGAAGGAAGCAGGGTAATGAAGAATCAGACACAAATGAAACAACTGAACAACAACAAAAAATGTGTCATATCCCTTAGTCAAACTGTAAGCTTCATAAACGGGAGGACTGTGTCTTACTCATATTGTGTATCTTTCACAGTACCTGGCACAGAAGGAGCTGAGAAGATGTAGTTATTGGTATCTTTGAAGTGAAGATGGAGAGACTTCCTAAAGATTAGGGCTATCTAGAACAAAGAATGGGCTGATTCAAGGAAGGTCCAGTTGGTCCCTCATTGGAGTTCTTCAAGTAGTGGCTAGGTGGGCATTTGTCAAGTAATCTCTGAAGGACAATCTGTGGGGGATAGTCTGTGCTAGATGGCTGCTGCATGAGGTCTCTTACTACTCCCATCTTCTATAAAAAATTTTCCAGGATAGTCCCCCAAAGTATAATGATGTATGTATAGTTTTTCAACTAGTAGTCTTCTTTTTAAATTTATTTGTTCACATAATAATATAATATGTATAACGATAAAAAATAATAAAGGCTGGTATAAATATAAAAATTAGTATTTTAATTAAAGCCATGCTGATAGACAGTTATTAGACCACGCCCTTGTAAGAATTCAAAACCACCTCCCTCGCCATTATTGTCTCCCGTGTCCTCCGGAGTCTGCTGGCCCAGAGACCACTCCCCCCTAACCCAGAAGATTTAAACTCTTCTCTGCGTGGAGACGCAGGCATCCCCACGCCCAGAGAACCGGAAACGGAAACCCGTTGGACCACGGGAAATGTAGTTTGATAATTTCCATGTGTCCATAGAAAATATATATATACTTTTAGATGACATCTCCCAAATTTCACTTTTACATATGTAACATAATAATATAATACATATGATTTGTTAAAAAGATGCAATAAATTATCGTAAATATACTTATCCAAGAGAGACAAATTCTCACATTAGCTATGTTTAAAAATCTCTTTCACCCTTTTTCCTCCCTCACTCTTATTCTTCTCTTCCTTCTCAAGAAAATGAGAAATATGATATAGGTCATACTTATATTATCATATAGTATGTATTTCCTTGTTTATTATGTTGTGAAACAAGTCAGATATTGTTTACTATAGAGGAAAATTCATGGAGGAATTTATGTGAAGAATGGTATATTTCAATCTGAAAAATATTAATATATGCTTTATATTTATATTTATATATATTTCATAAATATATAACTAGATTTTGATTTTCAGCCTTGTCCCCTCTGCCCTTCCTCTGTGTGCCTCCATTCTCTGGCCCCAAGAAGCTGTCCTTTTTTTTCTTCCCTAAGCTCATTCTATTCTGGATGGTTTACCTGAAAAATGGTCATGTCTTATGACCCAGGGATTTTTTCTCTTTGTAAAACCCAGGTCTGATTGGATTATCATCTTACTTAGTGAAGTCCAGTGGTTCCCTATCACTTCTAGAGTTAAATTATTTACTATCAAGTGATAGCTGAACTTGATGATATCTTCATCCTCATCGAAGGTGTTTTGTCTTACAACATTGATAAAGTCATTATGCTAAAAAGTATGAGAGCACAACACAACCCAGCTTCACTCCATTAATGAATGGGAAAGTGGGAAAGCTTTGTCCATGATCCAGAACCTGTGCAAGCATGCTTCATGGAGCTGATGCACAATACTGAGGAACTTTTCCCATCAGTCAAATTTGGTCATGATCTTTCACAGGCCCTCAAGATTTACATTTTTAAAGAACTTGATCTGATCAATGAATGTTATATAAAGACCGCTGTTCTGTTCTTGGCATTTCTCCTGACCCACATCAACTGTTCCTTGACTCTTTCTGAAGCCACACTGGCTTTTGGGATGAGTAACCATCTTCCAGATGAAGAATAAGACTGGGAAAGAGGACTCTGGCAAGAATCTTGTCAGTAGAGACTAAGAGAGAGACCCTACTGTGATTGTCATAGAGAAACCTTTTTTGTTTTCCATCCATCACAGTATGTCCTCAACAGAAAAGGCAATGTGCTCTATGAGCAAAGCAGAACTGTACTGGCGTAAAAGAAACGTGGGCTCTGTACATTTAGAGAAATCTCTATCTCAGATATTCACATGCAGTGGTAGAGTCTCCTGAGCTAGTATTGATCTGATGAGCCACTATTAGACACACTGTACTTTGACTTCTTCCTTGTGGTGCCATTTTGGTCCTCTTTGAGAATGAAGGACAGCAACCAAACAATCACTTCCAGAGCTTAAAAAAAAATCCTCTGGTGTTCAAAGTTCAATATAACCTGTCATCACCTTGTCCCTAACTTTCCCTGCTTTGTCCTGATGTACTCATAAATCTGGAAAATTACTTCCTTGGGTGTAGAGTCAAGATGGCAGCTTAGTAGTAGTGAAAGCTGAAACCACTCGGACAATCCTTCCTTCCTAATCTTTAAAAGTGCCTCAAAATGACAGGAGTAAAAAACCAACAGCAAAATGTAATCATGGGGCTCTTCCACTGAACACAACTTGAAAGATAGGCAGAGAGAGTTCATTTTCACAGGATAAGGGAGAGCTGTAAGCAAAACTGCGTACAGAAGGGTGCTGACCAACCACTCATCCCACCTACTATGCCAGGTTCTGAGACTGGGCATAGTGTAACTTCAGGATCCCGGGACACACACTATGTCAATAAAAAAACATCTTGACCCATTTCTTGAAGTCCCAGGTCCTGGCATCAGCCTGCAGTGAGACCTAAAGTCAAGTTAGATTATTTAGAGACAAGACTTGTTCCTTCCCAATACTCCTCTGGATTTAGTCATCGTTTTGTCTTATTTTTGTTATGTTTCTCTTTTTAATCTTTTTCTTCCTTTAGGGATGCCTATACTAATTTTCTTGAATACCAGAGGTCACGATAGACCACTAACAAACTCAAAGTCATTTATATAATGAAAGATTGTCTAGAAGATTTTAAGAACCTAACCAATAAGGAGCAGATTGTGAGGGCTACAATATCTCAGCCCCTCTTTGTAAGTTAGGCTAATTTTTCTTTAAAAGGTATTGTCAGAGACAGCTAGGTAGCACCATAGATAGAGTGCCAGGCCTGGAGTTGAGAGGATCTAGGTTCAAGTTTGGCCTCAGACACTTTCTAATGGTGTGATCCTAGGCAAGTCATTTAACCTTGATTTCCTAGCTCTTGACCTCCAGTCTTAAGAGTTTTTACTAAGACAGAAAGTAAGGATTTAAGGCATAAAAAAGATATTGTCATTTCTTGAGATTTGGCTATTATTCAGTATTTCTGCCTTCTTATATAGTAAGCTTTAGTTATCTTATACTTAGAAAATATCAACTCCACTATCTTGCCAATTAAGCAATTCTCCCATTATTCTGTCTGTAAAACTCTTTCCAGACCTTTCAGACTTTGTGGTTTAAGTTCCAAAATGAAGAGACTGACCAAATTCTCTCTCTCTCTCTCTCTCCCCTTCTTTACTTAAAAAGTGACTGTGGAAAGAAAAGAGAAATAAAGAGCCAGAAAAAAAAAAGAGAACAAGGCATGCCAAACTAAAAAAAATAGTGGTTATGGATTATTTCATCTGGGATTAGCCTTAGCAAAAAAGAATATATATATATGTAGATTTAATTGTAATAATATCTCTATGAACACATTTCTACCCTATCAATTAAGTCTGTAATTTCTATCTTCTATGAATCTTTTCTGATGATTCATAAAAGACTTTAAATAAAAATAACTTTTTACTGTATTTGTAAAGAATCATTTTATTGATAAATGAGCCATTTTAATATGAAATCAACTTTTCTGCAATAAAATTTTGTTAAAATAAATATTAAAAAAAGAAAATGACTTGCTGTTTACCACACAAAATATTCCATCTCCTGACTCCCAGAATTTTTTGGATTTCTTTCATGCTCTCTCTTCTCATCTCTGCCTTCTGGCTTTCTTGGTTTTCTTCAAGTTCTACCTAAAATTTCATTTTTCTTAGATTCCTCTTAATTTTAGTTCCTAAACTCTGTTGATTATTTCCAGTTTATTTTATATATAACTTGATCACATATAACAACAGCTGCTTGCATGTTGTCTCTTCCATTAGATTGTGGGCTCCATGAGAACAGGGAATGGTTTTTATCTTTCTTAGTATTCCCAGTGCTTATTACAGTGGTTGGCACATAATAGGTACTTCATTGATTCATTGATTGATTGAAATACTAGGTTAAACTTTGGGGACTGAATTTCAGATTTTTTAAAGGACCCTTCCTGCTTTCAGACAGTTCATATTCTAATAAGAGAGAAAACACAAAAAAGAATTTGGCTGAAGGGTGGACAGAGAAATCGGTAGATCCTCAAGGCAAAAATAGGGCACCTAGGTGGCACAGTGGACAGAATGCCAGGCATGGAGTCAGGAATATCTATCTTCCTGAATTCAAATCTGACCTGAGACACTTACTAGCTTTGTGACCCTAGGCAATTATCTCAATCTTATTTGCCTCATTTTCTTCATCAGTGAAATGAAATGCAGAAGGAAATAGAAAAATACTCCAGTATCTCTGCCAAGAAAACTCCCAAAAGGGTCATGAAAAATTAGACATAACTAAAAAATGACTGAACAAAGAGGGTCAAAAAAAATTAAAGCCTAGGAGTCCTTAGGAAGCTCCAGCAGATCACTTAACATATAAATGCACAGTGTTCCTTTCATTTTATTGTTCTTCTCATTCACAATGTAGCGATCATTGTAGAGACTGTTTTCCTGGTTCTATTAACTTCATTTTTCATCAGGTCTCATGTTGCTGGATTTTCCCCCCTGAATTCTTTATACTTAGGAAACGTGAATAGTCCATTCACTCTTATACTACAATTTTTCTGGCCATTTCCCAACTGATGGGTATCTACTCTGTTTCAAGTTCTTGGCTACTTCAAAAATTATTAAAATTCATATATTAGCATATTAATTTCTATTTTTGACTCCTTGAGGTGTAGGACCACCAGTCAGTCAATAAACTCTTGTCCTTAAGGGGATTGCAATCTAATAGCAGAGAAAACATGAAAACAAATATATACAAATAAGCTACATGAAGGATATTTAAGAAAAAAATTAACTGAGAAAAAGCCATAGAATTTAGAAGGGCCAGGGTATAATAATACATATTTGGCACATAGGAAGTACATCATAAAGCTCATTCTTTCATCATTAATTCATTCATTCTAATGAGTAACCTTGGCTTTAGAGTTGAGAAAAAACACCTCTCTCTTTTATTTGCAAAGGTCAACATTTTCATTGGTTTTACTGAGCTTTATTTTTATTTTCCTTTTAAAACCTTTGTTCCAAGGGATAGCCTACTGGGTAGAGGGATAGAGGAAGGCATTCATTTGCAAATGAATGTGATATAAAAATAAAAGTCACCAAAGAAAATAAGTGAATTAGTGAGAGTATGGGTATATATGTTATATTCTCACTCACTCTCCCCAATAACTAGCAGGGTCAATCCAGATCAGAAGTAAGGTGAATATTGAGAAATAAGGAGAAAATTGCTCCATTATGTAGTGTGTGCCTGGAGCAAAAAAACTAATTTTCTTAATAATGGATCTTGTGCAAGAAGTCTAAAGGTCTCAAGCAAAGTATTGATTTGATTTTGTAAAGTATGATATAAAAAAGATCCTTATCACCTATTAGATTCTTCAAAGTGATGTGATCAAAAAAGTATCAGGCTTACAATCTGGAAAGCCAAGGTTTAACTCCTGGCTTCTGTACACACTAGCTGTGTGATCCTGGGAAAAATCATATGATCCCTCTAAGCCTCAGTTCCCTCATCTGTTCAGTGGAGGTGATAATGCCCACACTACCAATCTCATGGAATTGTTGGAAGGAAAGACCTGGTAAACTTTATAGTACTACATAAATGCACATTATTATATTGTCATATTGTTAATTTTTTTAAATGGGCTGTTAAAACAGGTACTTGTAATTTTACATGGTCAAAGAATAGTGCTGTGTCTTTTTACCTCTTATTTGCCTCATTAATTTAGGACTGAGGCAACATTAAGTGCAATTGGAATTGAAATTAGAACATAAATTAGATGGAGTGAATCTTATGAGACTGGTGTTGAACATATCTGGTCAGTCACTACAATCTGGGATAGAGAAGATTTCTGAGTTTCTTCACTAAAATTGGATTGAATCATCTTTTTCTTTGTCCTACCCCCTACTCCATTTTTCTCAGTAAAAGTACACATGACCCACTGCTGTGATATATTTGCTATGGAGTTTTGTAGAAATACTAGGGTATTTTTAGATTTCATAATTCTTCCTTTAGTAGATGTGGAGTTGCTAAGACTTTTCATTTGAAAGAGAATATAAATTAGCTAAATATCTGTGCAAAATGAGCAGTGTTCCAAGGAATTTACTTTTTCCCAGGCTTTTCCATCAGAAAATGGTCTCTTACTGATCAAAATTACCTGGTGGATGCATTGGAAGTGAAATTTGGGTGCATCCAAATATCTGGAATAATCTGCCCACAGAGATATTAAGCCAAGTATTAGTTCTTACTGTTTATGGAATCTGTCAGCTCTCTATAAACATTTTTCTAAATGGAGACTAATGTATTTCTTTAACTGCCAAGTGTGTTTACTGATAACAAGGAGTTCATCAAGGAAAAATGGACTCCAAGGAATGATACAATACACAATTTCTAATTCCTTTGGTACCATTGGTACCATCAGGGACTCACAGAGGGAAAACACACAGTCACATTCTCCTTCAGCTAAAGGTTTTGCTGTTGCTTCCTTGAAAAGTTGGTGGGGACTCTGGTCTGATCACTTCAGCTTATTTACCTTATTTTCCTCATCTACAAAATGAGCTAGAGAAGAAACTGGGAAACTATTTCAGTGTCTTTGTCAAGTCAACCCCAAATAACTAAAATTATTGAATAACGACAACCAAAATTCACTGGAAGATATTGAATTTGGGTCCTAGAATGGTCTCCCTGCCTAAACTGTGGGTGTTGGTGAGCAACTACATATACATACACATATGTGTTTAAATATATATGTAGTACACTATATATATACATATATATTGTGGATTTTAAAATTAATATTAAATACTCTATTACATTTAATAAGATTTATTAAAACAAAGGAAGAGGGAGGAGCTGCAGAACTTATAAAACAATAATATGACCACATAAACGTGGAGGCTCCGGAGAGATTAAAGGGAAAAGCATTCTGGATAATACAGAAAGGAAGTTTGAGTAATGTAGTTTTAGGGATTCAAGATATTTCTAAATATACAATATAGATGCATAGATATATGTGTACGGGCAAACACATACACACTTCCATTGGTCAATATTTCTTGAAATTTTATATAGACCTGTAATTATCATTAACATAATTTCACTTAAAAATAACTTCACGCAAAGTATCAGTGTATATTAATTTAGTTCCTTGGAAAATATTGCTCATTTTGCTGGGTTTCACATATTATTGGAGGAGTATAGTAGGACCACATTTTACATGAACTCACCACATGCAAATTCAGGTATTCATGATTAGCAATAAAAAATAAAGGCAGAAAAATATACAATGTAAAAAATTGTTAATTATGTGCTAAATCTGTGCCATTTTGATAAGCAGTGTAGAGTCTTGCTGCCATTTATCCAGTCACATTCATTCTCAGACTGGGAAGCATTGTTTTGCACCAGACATTGGATCTTCCATCAGTCTTTGTGCAGAATTCTCACTTGTAACAAGTCGTGTCTATGTGTTTCTTTTTATTTCATTAACGTTATTTAGCTATTAATAACAACCCCAAAGTACAAGAGTACTGATGATGGTAGCTTCGAGAAACCTAAGAAAGGTCATAAAGTATCTAGGTAAGTTCATATAAGAAATACTTGCTGAATAACAGAGTTCACTATTATGTGTCATTTTCAACTTATATGAAATGCTTTCATCTTCTCAAATTATCTTGCAGTTACTTCTTTATGTAAATATTATAAACCATCTCCTTAACCTCTTCAGATTTTTTTCTTGTTTGGTCATTTTTTAGTTGTATCTGACTCTTCAGAATTCCATTAGCGGGGCTCTTGGCAAAGATATTGGAGTGGTTTGCCATTTTCTTTTCCAGTGGAATATAAACTAATTAGGGGCAATGACTGGTTGTTTTTTATTTTACCTTTATATTCTTAGAACTGAATACTTTGACTTAAACATAGTAAATAAGCACTTATTAATAAGTGCCCATTAAATGAATGAATGAATGATTGTTTTTACACAAGCATTTTAGGTCATTCATGGTAAAAACCTTTATTACAAAATAAAATGACTTTCACGTATGGTGTATTCATTTTTCTAGTTTCTTTTTCTAGCTAGAAGAATGCCATGAGATCCTTAACTGTCATAAGAGAACCAATTTAAAATGGGGTTAAGATGATGGCAAAAAACCCAGAAAGTATTTCAGTTTGAGTTAAGTCAGCTCAAGTTATTTCTGATAAAATTCACAAATACAACGTAAGACTGTGAGAGTGTTCACATTATCAAGGTCCTCTGAGTTACTCACTCATGATTCCTCATTCATGTCAAGAACAGTGTTTCAGAGATTTCAAACTGCCCATTGAAATGGAAATACCATGTAGATTGAAAGAATTGTTTATTCTTCTAATACTCTATTTTTGGGGTCTGTAGAGTAAAAGCAAAATCCTTAAATCTGGGATTAAAGCTGTGATAATTTTTAAACAGAATCTGGGGAATATGTAACAAGGTAAAACTATGGAGTCAAATAAGCATCTTACACAGTTGCATTTAGCTGAGACTCTTTGACCTTTCATATTTTAGAAAAAACTGATTACTTGAATCAAATTCAAGAATGTTATTTTCCCTCAAGTTACATTTTATGATTTCTCTCCTCAAAATGATTTTGATGTTTGTTCCTTGCTCAGCCTGTTTGGGCCAGTTCATACTGTCCCAAAAGTCTTGATGCAGTTTAAAACTGTTATTTAACATAATTTAACGTAATTTCACTTTCAAATAACTTCACACAAGATGCCAGAGCATATTAATTCAATTCCTTGGAACACATTGATAATTTTTGCTGGGTTTCACATGTTACTTCCATATAAGAGTACAGAAACATGGAAGTATTTTAAGCTACATCAGAATGTGCAAATGCATGTCACGGCATTCTGCAACTTTACAAAGCCTTCTTTGAAAACACTTTTGTGCAAATTGCTATTTGTCAGGGAATAAAGCAGGAAGTCACCCAGACTTTGCTTTTGTTTCCAAGGAGAAGAATTAATCGGCTCATTTGTGATATGAACTAATTAAATTTAATAGAAATGTGTTTTTAAGGGAGAAAAATCAGAAAGATGTATTGATATTATGAAATGCAAAACCTAGTGTGAGGTCTACAAAGTTTTAGAAACAAGGCTTCAAAATGCTGTATAATAATTTCTAGAGAAGGATTTTTTCCCCATTGGGGGCCACTTCCTTCAGCAGAGATAATATGTCTATATTCAATTCCATCCCTATTCAATGTCCAACACATCCTTTCTTTTAGCACACAAAAAAATGTCATGAGCAAAAATGTATTAGGTTATGTATTTGTTTGTGTTATGGTCTACCTGGCTGTGCCTCCAGCAATTCTTTGTTAAAATTGTGTATATAAAAAAAAAAAAAGGTAAATCCCCTTGGAGGATTTCTTTTTGACATCTTGCTCTGGCTATAGTTCTCTAAGGGTTTGTGCAGGAAAATAGCAAGAAAGTTTAGCAGGATGGACCCAAATTATCTGGAGAATTGCAAAATATATTTTGATATAGCCTGGCATTGTTGCTTTTGTTTTCTCTATGCTCTGAAAACTACTCATTATAACAAAGCATTCGAGTCGGAGAAGATTGGTAAAAGGGAAATAACTGATTGCAGGAGGTTTTGGGGAAAAGGATAATAGAAATCAGCCTCCAGATATCTGGAATGAAGTTTGAGAGGGAGAGAGGGAGGAATAAATGTTTGTATGAGAGAAAGAGAAGAAAGAAGTATTCAGGATCTTGGAACTCCATTACTTGTGAAAGAGAAATAGAGCATGGGCAGAAGCAAAGGGTGGTCCTGGAACTGGTGTGTCCCAGGGAGCATCAGGAAGCTTGGAATCTGGGGTAACTGGGGCAAAAGAATTAGTGAGTGTGAAGAAGCTGAGGTCAGTATCTCTTGGGGGCAGGGACCGTTCTGACACCTAGTAAGAACTTATTAGGAGCTTTCTGTATTGCATTAGATTGCTCAAGGATTGTGTGTGTGTGTGTGTGTGTGTGTGTGTGTGTGTGTGTGTGTGTGTGTGTGTATGGGTGCATGTATGTAAGGGAATTGGGCTGTGAACCACTTCTGCAGCAATGCCAGTCCCGAGGAGTCACGCTGAGGATCCTGGACAGATGTTGAATTGAAAAGCATACCCTGTGTGAATTTTGAGTTCTAAACTTCTTGTAGTTAACCCAAGTAGAAAAAGAGTGTGCTAGAGGTGGGAAAGGGAGAGAAAAAAGAGATCTAGAACACAATATGTGAGTGACAACAACACAGCTGATGCTAACTGGAGTGTTGGTGGAAGATCCAAAAACCAGAAGCAAAACCTGCATTTTCCCCATTTCAATCTTCATTAGCATACCTGCCATTTGTCCATATTTAAACAGTAAGCCTCTTGGGTCAGTTTGGCTTGGGACCCTGGGTTTCTATACCCCACACTCCACAAGTGGAAAATTCCTTTCCTTCCTTGCATTCCTGTAATACTGAGGAAGAAGTAACTCTGGACATCAGAGATTCATGATAAGGAAAGACCCCCTGAAAGGAATCTTTTCCTTGCATTCTCCCCTAGATTCTGAGATGGACACAGAGATATGCCTCCCGGCTATGCTTTGATACCATTGGGTTGGATCGAAGACACTACTCGCCCCTTAAACTATGCCAGTCACCGCTTGTGTGTCTTCAGGACACAAACCGTGGTCAGATAACAAACATCCCCAACTCCTGACTACCCTCATTCCATCCCTCATTGTTGGTCACTGAGCCCCTGTTGTCAAAAGATATAAAAGACCCAGCACACATCTCTGCGGAGGAGGCAGCATCCTACCTCTGCCCTCCTCCCAGTCACTTCAACATGAATGCCAAAATGAATACATTTCTCTTTTTATTTCTAAGCTAAGTTATAGAGTCTTGCATTTTTGCAAAGGGTACCAAACTCCAGGGGTTCAACCACACACTCACACAATAGGTTCACTCAGGAGAGGTGTGAGAATGAGAGCAACAGAAAGGCAGCTGGAGCTGGGACAACAATAGCAGCTTTATAGGATGCTTCTCTGGTTTGTTGCATTATGTACCTTGTTTTCTCACTGGCCCTTTTTATTTTAGTAGATTCCTTTCCCTCATCCTCCATTGTCCTTACACTACCAACTCACTACACTTTGAGGCAGCTAGATGGAGCAGTGGATAGAATTCTGGGACTGAAGTCAGGAAGATTCATCTTCATGAGTTCAAATCTGGCTTCAGACATAGGTGTGACCCTAAACAAGTCACTTGACCTCACTTGCCTCAGTCTTCTCATCTGTGAAATGAGCTGGAGAAGGAAATATATTTTTGCCAAGAAAATAACAAATGATGTATGAAAAGTTAGATAAGACTAATCAACAACACTCTGCTTCCTCAATTCTTAAAGTTCTACCTGTGTACTATTTAAGTGTTTCAACATTAGAGGCTCCATCTTCTGCCACCTACCCTTTAAGATCTTAAGTCCATACCCTCACCTGGCCTCATCATTGCCACATACATTTCAAGAGTCTTCTTGGTCTGCTATCAATATTATGGAAAAAATATACTTTGAGAAATTAACTTTTGGAAATATCACCAAAACTTAAAAATAAGTTGTTTCCTCATTTGCATGAGCTACTCTTAGAGACTATAAGGCTATGTCTACATAACTACAATATACTGGAGGGTGTTCTTTTCCATCAAAGAGAAACATCTTTTTAATTCAGGGAATTCTGATTAAAGAAACATTGTTTTTTAATTCTAGGGAAATTGCTCAGATAATGATCTTTAGAAAAAGGAATTTTCCCCCCTAAGGGGCTGTTTCCCTCAGTGCTCTAAAATACTACTTTTGATTTGATCTGTAATCAGCACACAGAGCCTTTTTCATTTATTAGACACAAAATGCCGCATATGAAATGGGTTGAGGTATGTGCAAGTTATTAGAGATGAGTATACGGTGAAATTTCCAGAGTGAGATTAACTCTGGGCCACTCTGATCTTCTCCTTTTTCTCACATTTGTGTTTTCCTCTTAAGCAAGAATTCTCATTTTAGGGTGTGGAGGGGAGCCTATGAGAAAGGACTAGAGAGGTGGTGTTAGTTAGTGATCTTCTCTGATCCCCACCTGCCCTAAGAAGACAAGAATGTCAATGAAATATTTAAAAGTATTCTGAAGAGAGCAGAAGGGACTCCAGAAAGGCCAAGCAGGGTAGGGCATTCATACTGGCATGGGACATTACACTCCCAAATTATAGAAGTATTTTAGGCCACACTGTAGGCAGGAAAATTCCTTTGATCCCTTACATCCTTGTGACTCCTAATAAGACCCTGAGAGGAATATTCTCCTTGGATTGTCCTTTAGATTTGAGATGGACATGGAGAGACACCTCCATGCTATGCCTTGATACCATCAGGTTGTATCTAAGACATCCATCTATCCCCTAAACTATGGGGATCATCCCCTATGTCTTCAAGCAAACCTCCTCATTCCTTGTCTCAGTACATAACACCCGGAAGCCACATCTTAACTGTTGTAAAGAGTATAAAGACCCCAGACTTGATGTCCTCTGGGTGGCAGCTTTCCATTTATGCTGTCCTCCTGGCCAGATTCAACATTACCTTCTAAACTAATTAATTTCTTTTTTTTATTTTTTTAAGCTAAGTTTCAGAGTCTTTCATTCTTACAAAGGCTACCCTTCCTGAACCTTGGGGGTTCACCTAAAGCCCCCCAGAACAATACTACCTATATATATATGATATATTTAATGATGCTATATATACCAATATTTGTGTAATATAGCATGCTGATATATGTTCATTATATGTATATATTATACCCATACATATATTGTCTATTTAATATGTACATACTACATATTTAAAACAAGTTGTATTTAAGAGAGATTCCATAGTTAATTCCATAATTGTCTTTTTTTTCTTCTATGTATATGGAAAATCTTAATACGTGTTGGTTTTTGCTAAAACATAACTAAAAAAAAGAAAATTTAAAAGAACTCTCCAAAGATTTCCCATTTCCATCGCTCAATGTGTCTATAGGTGAAGGCTATTGTGCAGTTGTGATCATTCTTTCAGAAGGAGATGGTTTGGAGGAATTAATTCCCAGGTTAAGAATGTAGAGGATTCTATTCCAGTGAATTTGATCCTTTTGCTTGCTCAAGCCTGTCAATCAGCATTAGAGAGGAAAAAAAAAGTTTATGGTCATTTGTAAAGGTTTGAATGCTAAGACATAAAAGGAATTCAAGGGGAAAAGTTTATAGTTATAAAAAGGTTTTAATGTTAAGACACAAAAGGCAAAAGAAAAAAAAAAAAGCTATAAAGGGAATCAGGATGCCACTCCACGAGTACCTGAATATCTGCCCTCTTCCAGTCTTGAGGAATTATGATCAATAAAGGGCAGAGGGAAGCCTTCCAAGGTATGATTCAATGATAGAGTAACATATTATGAAAGCGAAGAGATGTTTCATCTAATCCGATCCAGACCTAAAAGGAGGCTCTATTCTGCCTTAACTTTTTGTAATGCTTAACATATGCCCTAGAGTGCCTTAACTGTTGATTCAAAATACTTACAAAGGGAACTGTGATGATTTCTTTGTTCTCTAAGAATCAAAGCATTTTCTTCTCATCTGCCTAGTTGATCTAAGCTGTTAAACTAAATTTTGATCTCTTGATTGTCCTTAAGAAGCTGGGCAGCAATTATTTTCAAATGCTAACAGGGGACAGCTGGGTAGCTCAGTGGACTAAGAGTCAGGCCTGGAGATGGGAGGTCCTAGGTTCAGATCTGGCCTCAGACACTTCCCAGCTGTGTGACCCTGGGCAAGTCACTTGACCCCCATTGTCCACCCTTACCACTCTTCCACCAAGGGGCTAATAACACAGAAGTTAAGGGTTTAAAAAAAATGCTAATCATGATGAAGATTTAGCTTCAGTTCTTAAACCAAAACATACTATTTTAAAATAATTTTCTTATAAGATAATATAAATCTTGCAAAAGGAAATTTAAGCAGAGATATGGCCCAGGGGATAAAATGTTGGATGTGGAGTTGGGAAGACTCAAGTTTATATTCTATTTTTGTATTCTGTAGCTGTGTGACTTTGGGAAAATCACTTACTCTCTCTCAGCCTCAGTTTCCTAATTTGTAAAATGGGGAAAGTAATAACACTCCCTGAACTGTTATGAGCATCAAATATGATAAGATATGCACAGTGATAATGCATGAACACAAATTTAGTTTTCCATTCTAACCCAAAGCTAGATGAAATCTTGAAGTCCCTAAACCTTATAAATTTTTTGGTCTCATACCCTCTTAAAATATATACATGTATACAAACACACATATGTTATTTTAAGATACTTTTTACAGGCCTTTGAAACAATAGCAGAAGTAATGATGTTGCCATGGCTTGATGGGAACCTGTGCTATGGGTTTACTTAGTGAACAAAAATGATCCACTGTTGAAGTTTTCTTCCTGCTTCTTATTCCATGACTGTTAGCTTTCACTTTGACATATGTTCTTCCATCACAAACTAAAATTCAGTTTCTTGAACTGTCAGGTTTTTCCAATTGAGACTGTCTAATCTCATGCCATGCCTGGAAGAAATTCAGTGAAGGTTGAGAATTGGGATGTCACATAACATTATGGATCTCCTGACCTCAATGCTCTTTGATTATAATGTACTCCATTAAGCAGCATTACTTCTCTTGGTTGCTCAAGTGGGTTCTTCTCATTTCCATCTTTGTGCTTTTCCCTTTTCGCAATGACATTCAAGATCTATAAAGCTTGGCAACCAAATAAGTGCCTACCACCCCAAGCTGATTCTATAGATTGTGGGAGGCTTTTTGAAAAAAAAAACCCATTTGTTTGCTACACTTTTGGAAACAAATGATCCTCTTTAATGACTTTTTATTCTCTTATTTATCACTCATGAGAGCATTTCATGAAAAGGCTGCTCAGTTTATGCCTCTGTTTACAAAGAAACCACTTTGGTTCTCTCAGTTATAAGCAGTATTGGAAAGACATTTCGTATCATTGCAATTTTGGGAATTACATAGTGGAAAAAATAAGGAAGGGCTCCAGAAAAGCAGCCCATTGAAAATATCTTTGTAACAATCAAAGCGTGTGCCACTTAGCTTTCACAGAGCACTCATTTTTAAGTCAGAGTTTCTTTGAAGAAGCAAATGCCTTCATGCTATTTCTACTAAAGAATATGGGCAAGCCATTGTACATATTTTCAATAACACAAGAATGGCAATTGTGCTGATAATGGATCAGAATGTATGTACTGTAAGTGATATGGTGCCTGCAGATCACATCCATATCAAATGCAGGAGCTAAGAATTGATGACATTCATTTAGTTCCCAATCCAGTGTGCTATCATCATTGCCTCTTTCTTTTTTCCAATCCAGGAAGCATTTTTAATGATCTTAAATCTTATTTATTTTATTGGTATCTTTTTCTTTTGTAGCATTTTTCAAATCTATTCCTGTCTCGTTCCCTAGAAAGCCATCCCTTATAACAAGGAATAAAAAGACAAACAAAGGGAGAATAAAAGCAGCCCAGCAAATCCCACTAATATATCAACTAAGTTTGAGTGCATATGCATTGTTCCCACACTCACAATCCCCTGCCTCTGTCAAGAAGGGAATGAGGTTTATTTACTCATATTTTCATTGGGCTCTGGCTTTTACCATTGCCTCTTATTAGTGTGGTCAGTCTTGCTTTAGCCATTTAAAAAATATGATTCCTCAGCTGGACATTATATGTTTTAATAACATGGACCTCCAATGCCCTTGAAATGAAGAATTATCTGTCTATAAATTGTTTTTATTAGCCTTGCTGAAATTGGGTTGCAGGTATTTAAAGGTTAAACTGTCACATCAATAAGTCTAACAAACTCTTATCGATAAGGTTCATGTGTCATGAATAACTAGGTTGTGTGAAACCTAATACTGTGCCAGCACTTGGTGCCCAGCCCATCACTTAAAAGGGAAATAACCAAAACTACATATTCAGCCATTTAAAAAAATTCTTAGCAAAATGTCAACAAAAAAATTTTTTTCATATTTGTAATTGCTATGATGGAAGGTTTATGAGCAGAGCAAAGAAGACAAATATGGTATTGGCAGCTCTGTTCACATGAGATACAGATAAAAATACTAAAAATACTGTTCTTTGGTCCTTGGGTGGAGTTGCTCTCTGAAGTATATTCTCCTTGTTTATTCTTCTTTGCCTCATTGGCTGAATAGTAATCATTGTTCAGAGGGTGGCTTGCCCTCTCTGAAAGTAGCATATGTGGTTGATGTTGGTTACAAGTCATTTGTCTGTTCAAGATGAATTCTTTTATATTTCACATGATTTAGACCTAGAAGGGACATTAAAGTTCACTGAATCCAACTCTTCATTTTATGGATAAGCAAACTAAAGACCTGACAATTGAAATTACTTCCCCAAGGTCACACACAGCTAAGTAACTGAAATGGGCTTTGAAATTAGAGTTTACTGACTCTAAGTGTAGTGCCCTGTCTTCTACTGTCCCTGTATCTTGCTGCCTTTCAGGTCACAAAGCTCATTGGATTTAATTCAACTGGGTATTTGGGGAGAGAAGATGATGTAATATTTTGGGATGATTGATTCTCCTATATTATTACATATGATGTGCCTTATATGAAAGTAGAAATTGTTTCATTCTTTGTATTTGTATCCCCAATTTCTATTATAGAGCCTGACCCAAAGTAGAAGGTTGTTAATTGAGATTGATTGATTATTGAATTGAAGATAAAGTCATATTCCCTTTTTTTTTTAAATACAAGATCTATGATTCCACTGGTATAAAGAATTTCTAGTGAGGGGAGGATATTAATTCTATTAATTCAAATTAATACCTATTCTGCATCTTATTAGCTTGAAGAGTTTCTTATGGGCAATGAGAGCCTTAGTGACTTTTAAAGTCACATGAGTATATGGCAGAAGCAGAACCTGAACTCAGGTCTTCCATACTTCAAGAAGTAGCAGTGTGGTATAGTGTGGATAGAGAACTACATATTTTTAGAGCTGAAACAAATTGCACATTTTATGCTGCTCAACCCTTTCATTTTATGAATGAAGAAATGAAAACCTAAAGACTAATTGATTTTCCTTAAGTCACAACATTTGTGAATGGCAGAGAGCTAGGACTCCTGAGTCTTATCTTAGTGCTCTATCTACTAGAAAATATCAATATTCTTCAGCCTTTAGCTAGCCTAATAATTCACATTTACATATTATTTTCAGGTTTATAAGATAATATCCTCTCAGCTTCATGATGTAGGTAGTGTGAGGACTAATATCCCATTTTGCAGATGAAGAAATTGAGGCTCCTGTTAAGTGATTTGCATAGTCACACAGCAAATTAGTATCTGAACCAAGATCTCAAAGAAGGTCTACTGTTTCCATGTCCAGAACTGTTTCATCACACCAACCTAAAATGAAAGCAAAGGTCCTGAATTTTCAGTTTTTTGAGTTTATTTTCATTACTAAGAGCATATTTAGGAATATCTGGTCTGTGGCTATAAATATCTATGTTTAATCTAAACTACTATCCTGGGTTTTAATTTTGAATATAGCATATTATTGAGGCATAGGTTGCTACATCTGTGTTACTTCCTCTCATTTAAGTTAGTGGAAATGATTTTTCTTACAAATGGCTTCTGGTCTACAGGCAGCCAGCTCCCAAAGTTTCAGACTCTTTACCCTTGAAGAAAAGGCTAAGGGTCCTTATGTCCTTCCTTAGTAATAGAGGAGGATAAAAATACTACTTGAGTCATTTTTTAATAAAATGGGCTTTGTTATGTATAAAAGTACATATAATTTTATGTATGACAAATATGCCCTATCATATGACCCATAACTTTAAGCAGATATCCAAACTTTTTGCCCAAAGTACTGAAAAAAAAAGCCTTAAGACAATAGCAGTTGAAACAACTTGCTTACAAAAATGTCAGATTTTTCATTAATTAATGAAGGAGAATTTCATTAAAAGACTGCTAACATTTTGAACAACTCTAATATATTTCTAGCTTCAGTAGAGTATTTATTGTGGTTGTACTTTTGTCCTAATGGCAAAAATACAGGCATCATCCTTTGTCTTTTGGGAGCAGATGTCATTTCTTATTTTTCTTTGTCTAACTCTCATTTGGCTCAAAACTGGTAAAAGTACTCCATCCATAGTAGAAACTTTCATCTGTGTTTATAGACTTGAATTAGAGAAATTGAATTAATATCTTTTTTTGAGAATATATATTTACTCTGTGAAACTTGGAATATACAAAACAGCTTTTTACCCACCTGAAGGAGGAAGAGGAGAGCAAAAATGCCTAACAATTGAAGGAAAGGAGAAAGGAGAAAGGATCAAGCCTCTACTGTCTTTCCTTTCTTCTTGCTATCAAGCACATTTCCTTAGAACAGGGAGAAAAGGAAAAAAAAGCAACAAGCAGTCCTTAAAAATCCTGGCTACTGCATTTTCACCATTAACAGGGGTAGTTAACATGGAGGTAGAGAAGGAGGACATGTATGCAGATGTGACAGTTGAGGTGTAATATGCATCTTTTTTAGGCTAAGGAAAGTACCAACCACTCAATCAGTCTTATCATCAAGGATTTTTTAAGTGCATACTATGTCTTAGGTCTTGAGGAAACAAAGGCACAAATAAAAAAGCTCTTAAATAGTGCATACTCTAAGTACTTTTTCTTAGGCATGACAGAAAGGAGTAGTAATTTGACCCAAACACCAGGATTATTTCTCCTTGAGATTTGGAAAACATCATAAACTAAAGTGAGATGAGAAAAGACTTTTAGCATTTGGCTTGTGAGAAAGCCAACATCTGGGAGGAATGAACGTTCCTTCCCTCATTGCATCCCAGCATTACACTTCCCTTATGCACACAATTTCCATCTGATTTCTACATGATTCTATGGTAGAGTTGGAGGCAACATATAATAAATGGTACCAGGGTGGGAACGAGGGGAGATGATTTTGAGTATAAAAAAGTAGTTTTATAACTGGACCTCTATTAGATAGGAGTATGAGATAAAGGCATCAGGGTGGCAGAGTCTGCAGGGTAGAAGCAAACAGAAGGAAGGGAATAGAAAAAAGCCAGGGGGCAACAGTGGGGGGTGTTGCATGAGGGATAGAGTGTAGTTGGGGAGGGTGGCTGGCAGCTGTTGGCTTCAGCTCCTCCAAGGGAATCAGGAAGGAATGGCAGCTGCAACAGGATTCTTTGGCTAAAGTAGATCTTTTGCCAGCACTTCCCTTTGCCAGTAGTTGGGTGGTGGTGACATCAAGAGAGAAAGCAATGCCCTCTGGTCTACACTTTCATGAAGATGAAAGCTGGCATAGGATCTTTTAACTAACCAGAGGAATTCAACATTTACTGGGTCAGAATTGCCTCAGAATTTTAATCATCTGTCAATCAATATTTATTAAGCACCTACTATGTGCCAGACACTGTTGGGGGGAGGGCATAAATCTGGGGGAAGGGCCAGGGAATTTTTTGTTTCTTTGTTTTGTAAAGGAGGTATCTTCTTTTTTTTTTGTTCGACACTGGGCTATTTGGTCAGCTTTGTGGGAACTCTTAGGTAGGCATCATTTGCTGCTTTGATTTCAAGGCTATTGAAGGATTTTGAGGCTTCGAGAATAACAACTCTAACTCTAGCAGAATTCTGAAAACACATAATCTCCATTTATCTGCTTTTTAAAAATTTTCCTGCTGTGTGCATAAATTCATTAGTAATTTTATATTCTAATTATATTCCTTCTGCAATAAAGTCTTCCTGTAGACTAGCATGTTTTGTTTTTGAAGCAAAATCTTCCTCAAAATAATTAAGATACATTTCAAGGTGGTGTGTACAATACATATATCTTTCCATTTTTAAGGAGAAATATGTGTATATGTATGTGTGATCTGCATCTACAAAGATATGCCTTTTCAGGTTGAAAGATCCCAAAATTTACAGAATGAATTTTCTAGAGAATTCTGCAAAGCAGACTTGGTAACACAGTAACCAATTGAAATCATGTTCCAAAGTCTAGTGCTTGATTGTACAAATTTATCTAATACCAAGTGGAATAAAAAAAATTCCTTGGATTCTTCCCAAAACACACACACACACACACACACACACACACACACACACACACACACACACAGAGTTTTATGAAGGCTACCTGGCATCACTCACTCACCCACATCTTTACCCTCTCTTAGTTATTGACATAACAAAACAAAAATGGACCCAACTCTATTATGGTCCTGGTTGAGTTAAATATTTTCAAGAAGTAGGAAGTATTTGACTTTGTCTATCGGGGAATTAACCAGTGGCCTAGATAAAGTCATTTTCTAGCATATTTTCCTGATTCCCCAGTAATGTGAAATATTTTAGTCCTCTTACATAGGGGGCTACCCAAAATTACACAATAAATAAATACTTATGGCTCAGTAAAAGTTGTCACTTTTATATGTTTCTTCATAAGCAATGTTTAAGCAATTGAGTAGCTAAGGAAATTTCCTCACTTGCCAACGTTTTTAATAACACCCCTTTTTAAACCAACAGATTTCCTCCTCTCTTTGTCTTCTAATGGTCTGTTTTGAAAAAATCATTTGCAAACAGTATATCATGCTACCATTTTCCTCACATTCTTCCAAAAAACATAGGTTTATTTTTTATGCAAGGCAAGCAATTAATTGGTTCAGTTCCTATGGCTGGTGAATAGCAAATAGAGTTTTTAGCTATGGATGGAGGTTAACCATTTACCTAAATCTGCGTAGCAAATGATTCTGCAAACAGCTAAGACATGAGTTAAGAACAGGAAATCACATTTCCCAGCTGGGAAGTTATTGAATATTTATATTAAAAAAAAGGTGTCACGTGGGGTCATTATTTCCTCCTTTCATTCTATATTTTAAATCTACTGGGAGATTTCCAGGAGAGATACAAAAGGAAATAGCAATAGTTTTATTAATTTATTATTTAATTCAGAGGCAAATTAGGTGAAAGGACTAGAGTTTGCAATGAAGTCTATACATAATAAGTTCTATAAAAAGAGCTGGAATAACTAGATGAACATAGCCCTGAAGTGTAATCGATGACTGAGGGACTTAATTATGTATTTTTTAGCTACAAACAGTGTGAAGTCAAATTAGTCATTCCAACATATGGGCCTTACTTTCCCCAAGTATGAATGGGAATAATAATGTTTAACTTTCTCCTGGGGGTACTAAGGGGAAAAATAATTTACAGTTGTATAATACTTTGATGTTTATAGATGAAAGATATTCAAATAATATGACATATTATTAAAATAAAAATATGCAAAACCATTAAAGGCCACTTAAAATCCTGAGTATGGGTATTTCTATTAGCCTCGGGCTAACTATTGTTCCTGCAAAAGAAAATTAAGTCAGTAAAGCTTTCTGACAGGGTTCAACAACATACCTAACACCCCTGATGGCTCACTCCTATAAAAACGACTCATCAGTCCACAGAGGGAATGCAACACGAATCATATCTCTGGAACCTGGCTTGCAATTGTTGTTATAAAGGACTTTAAGGGAGCCAGGTATTCCAGATAGAGGAATGACCTTCAAATTAAGAAGGTTTTAATTTAAGTAATACAATCCAATTCTATATTCCAGCTATATTACTCCAAGAAAGTGCTTTAACCTAACAATGTCCTCAGGCAACTCTAAGAAGAAGTTGTAAGTGAGTTTCTGTTCTGCTTGGTGGTGGTGGTGGTGGTAGGGAGTGGTTTCTTTCTAGAAGTTCCCAACATACAATTCCAAATTAAAAAAATAGGGAGATATGAGAGAGACTTCAAAGAGTTTTAAGCTTCCATGTTGGCCTTTGTACGTGTCTGTACACATAAATAATGAATCTTAGGATGAAATCTGGGGAACTCTCAGGAGTGCCAGTTAGTGAAGCCAAGAGCCCTTCAATGACATGGGTAGGTTCCCTTAGTGACCTGAAAAGGTCAAAGTATAACCCTGTTTCCTCCCAAATTACTTGAAGATAGACAAATAAGAACAGATTCAGGATCCCTGTTTCCCATCTTTGTGTAGACAAGGTAAATCCCCTCAGGGAAGAACCCTACAAAAGGAAATCTCTGGCAGCTTTATCTGTTTGTATATTGGACCACCCAAGATGAAAGTCCAAGGCATAGATTGTTCAGGAATTCTATTAGGCCCTTCAATCAACAAGGAAGCATTTATTAAGCACCTCTGATATACGAAGAATTATACTAGGTGGTAGACTATAAGAACCAAAACAGGAACAGTGTATATAATCTCATAGGCCCTACATAATTATCAAGTAAAAAATATTTAAATAAATATCTAAAAGACCTTTATTAATTAAAGTCAATATAATTAAAGAAATTCAGAAAGGGGATGATAGCAGTTGGTAGGATCAGGAAGGGCTTCAGGTAGAGGCTGAGATTTGGAGGAAAAAAAGAAATTCTAAAAAGGAAAGTGAGAAGGAGATATACAACAATCCACCAAAAAAGAATGAGATGGTTTGGTCAACAAGTAGGAAAAGAATCAAGAGAGATTGAAAGGAAAAACAAAACCAGTGAAGAGCGAATATATTGGCCAACAGTATCAAATGTTGCATAGAGGTTGAGAAGGATAAAAAAATCAAGAAAAGGGTAATTTAGTTAGTCATTTAGAGACTGAGGAGGAAATCCTTGTTTAGAGATGAGAACAGACGCTAAATGACAAAGTTAAGAAAGGAGAGTAAGTGGAAACAATGAATCCTATTAGCTTTTTCTAAGTTAGTGGCATATGATAGTTATAGAATACCACTGAATCATAAGAAATGATGAAGAGGTTAATTTTAGAAAAACATGGAAAGGCTTACATGAAATTATGGAGAATGGAACAAGCAGAACCAAAGGAACATTATATAAAGAAACAGTTAATTTTTTAAATTTTCCTCAGTATTTTATTTATTTATTTAGAATATTTTTCCATGGTTATATGATTCATGATGACCATCACCCTCTTTCCTCCCCCTCCTGGAACTGACAAGCAGTTCCACTGGGTTGTACATGTATCATTGTTCAAAACCTGTTTCCATGTTATTCATATTTACAGTAGAGTGATCTTTTACATTAGAACCCCAATCACATCCCTATTGAACTGAGTGATCAAGCATATGTTTTTCTTCTGCAGTTCTACTCCCATAGTTCTTTCTCTGGATGTGGATAACATTCTTTCTCACAGGTTCCTCAGATTTCCTGGATCATTTCATTGCTGCTAGTATAGACATCCATTACATTCGATTTTATCACAGTGTATCAGTCTCTGTGTACAATGTTCTCCTGGTTCTGCTCTTTTCACTCTGCATCAATTCCTGGAGGTCTTTACAGTTCATATGGAAATCCTCCAGTTCATAATTCCTTTCAGCACAATAGTAACAGAGATATTCTTTAAAGAATAATTAGTGTATGTTTACCTCTAGAGAAAGAACTGATAAATAGAAATAAATAAGACAAATTTTACATATACACATATCTTTTTTTCAAATGAAGCCTTCCCTACTGTGGGGAGGGGAGAGGGGGAATTAACTGAGTACCTTAATATTTTAAATATTAAAAATTATTAATTAAAAAAAGAAAGTAAAGACATAGAATGATAGCTCAAGAGGTTGGAGAAGACCTGAGCATATTCCCTTTCCTTCTCTATACTCTTAATTGTTACCAAGCATCAGACTCTTATTTCAGTAGCCATTCTTAGAGGATTATCTTCTTTTGGGTTATGTTTTTCTTTCCCTGATTTTTCTGACGTAATGAGTCTTCCCTACGTGTTAGTATATCTGTCTCAAGTTCAGATTTTTGCTAGATTCTGACTGTCCCTGTCTAACCTCTCTGAAGGCAGTATAGCATAGTAGCAGCTAATAATAGTAGCTAGCATTTATGAAGCCTTTTAAGGTTTGAAAAGCACATTATATATATTATTTCATTTAAACTATGTGACAGTCCAATAAGGCAGTAGCTATTAGTACCCCATTTTTATAAGTGGAAAAACTTAGCTGAGAGTTAAGTGCTATGTTAAGTGATTTGCCCACCATCATACAGCTAGTATCTGAGGCAGGACTAGAACTCAAGTTTTCCTGACTTTAGATCCAGTGCTCTAATCACTGTGCCATTTAGCTGCCCCTGCTTGTATAATGGAAAGAATGCTGAATTTGGAATCATAGGACACTGGCTTAAATACTGACTTAGTTATCTACTCTGACTATTGCTATAGCAATATAGTTTAGAGTCTAACTGAACCAGTATGGTTATACATATGGTGCATCTCTGCTTACATCCAGGCACCTTACTTAATTTCCATGTGTATGCATATGTATGCACACACACATATATGTAGAATGCAGGTATAATATTTATGCCATACATCTATATAAATACATATTTATTTGGACAGATAGATAGATAGATAGATATGGATGATAGACATAGATAGATTCATAGATAGACATGCAGATATAGATAGAAAGATAGATACATATAGATGATAGACATAGACATTCAGAGACACAGACATAGATGAATAGAAAGATAGATATATACATACATACATGCATACATATGTGGGAAACCAATAAGAGAGTCTCAAATAGATAAAAATCTGAGACTCCTCTTTTGACCCCTTTTGTGATCCACACCCTTTCTTGTTGAAAAGTATTGTGGCCTTATTGAAAAGCTTTAAGCTCTTAGCAAACCAGTAGTCAAGAGGTTAACATTCTTCCCCTTTAGTCAGAAATGCAGCCAAGACCAAAACCTTAGTTTAGCAGGGACATTTGCCCCTGAGAAAAGTATTCTCAGACTTAGCTTGCTGATAATCATGCAGCTAAAGGTCCAGCCTGGTTCTTATCTTCACCTTAAAGCTTCTAAGCCTGTTGTATAGTCTATGTTAAAAATGCAGCTCTGCCCAGCTGTGGGAAACTTTCCTTGTGCTTTTGGATGAAATGGAGTTTGAATTTTCATATATAATAAACTTGTGACTCAATGGCACTTTGGAGAAGCAGCTATGAGTTAACAGTCAAGATTGTCTCCTGTGTCCTGTTACTTCTTATCAACTAAGCTGTCCTTATCAGATTATGTGTGGAGATGATAAGTAATCTCAATATACATATATACATATATAGACACATAGTTAGGCACACAGGTTGTCTCAAAACTCCTTGGAAGAATTCAGCATGAGTAGATGGTAAATGTATAAAGTGGAAAAGGGAGGGGGGTGTTGTTTAAAGTAAAATAGTAAATCAGTAAGGCACTTCTCTAAAATAAAAAAAAACAAACAAACAAATTTGGAGTTGAAGAATAAGGAGGTTTCCAATTGGCTATAGCCATTTTTCTTTGAAAAATAAAACATTTTTAAAAAATGAAAAAAGTATAATTTTAAGGTTTAATAACATCAGAAGTATAAGTGCTACAAACTTACCAAAATTTTTAAGAATGATTTAAAATGTCTAAATATTAATGTATTATTAAAATTTTAAAAATCACCATGATCTTACGCTATATATTATTCTAGTCTATTTCTGAATTTTAGAAAAGCTTTTGGTTGTGGCTCCTCATTATTTGCAAGTAATAAATTTGTAATACTAGACTCAACATATCTAAAGATGAGATCTCGATGCATATATGGCAATTTTGATATGACTCAACAAGAAAAACTCCAGTGGAGAAAGATCAGGTAATGAAGGTGATTAATTAAGAGGTATCTTATACTTATCTACTGATCTAAAAAAGTAGTATCCATAAACTGTCACACACACAATTCATAAGGACAAAGTGCCCCATCTTGTTAAAATTAAGATGAAAAAAATGTATTTTCTGAAATTCACAAAACTAAATAGATGTTCAATGTATTTAAATAATTAAACAGTTAAATTATGCATTAAAGTTTTAAACTTCTAAAGTTATTAAAGCTTAAAATTGCAACTAAGATATTTAGGATGTTATCTTTATGTGTATGTATATACATTATAGATTTACTAAAACTGGTGGGGGAAAAACACTAGCAACTGGACAAGAAAAGGTTTTTTGTATAAAAGTAGCACCTAAGCTGAGACTCAAAAGAGAAATGAGAAACTCCAAGAAGTGAATAGAGAAGGTGTTCTAGACCTGGGCTACAGCCAGTGCCAAGGAAGAGATATTGGAGATGCAGTACTAGAAATGTATCACCATAAGAAAACCAATTTGGCTAGATGATAGTGTATGTTAAGTTACATGTACAAAATCTGAAAGGGTAGTTTGGTGATAAATTGTGAAGGGATTTAGACATAGAAGTTTGCCTTTGATGCCAGATGTAAAAGGGAGAAAATGGAATTAATGACTTAGGGTAGCCACATGGACAGCTCTTTGGCAGTTGTATTGAGAACAATGAGAAAGACAAAGTAGAGAGATCCATTAATGAAGTTATTACAATAGTCAAGGGGAGAGGTGATGAGAACCTAACCATAATTCTTGAGAAAGTACAATGGATATTTTTGTAATTAAGACCTACTTGGTGGTAGATCTAAAGAAAGCAAATAAGTATATTTTAAATGCTGAAGTTAAAGGGAAGCCATTAAAATGTATGTGCCATATGGCAGATGTTCTGTCAATGTTGTTGACTGGATGAATGGGAGGAGGGGTAGAAATGCAATTAGTACAATGGGCAAAAAAAAAAATTGTACTGGCAGCATCAAAGAGTATAGCTTGTAGGACATTGGTGTCAGCCAAAGAGTCTAAAGAGGATAAGATTGTAAGAGTTCAGCTGCTGTGTTAGGCCTAGAGAGTGCTTGCTGGTTTTGGAGATAAGTAGACTAGAGGGGCAATGTGGCGGAAGAACTATCCACATGTCCAGGTGAGACCATTTGAGATAGAGGAAAGAAGGGACAAAGAGGAATCATAGACTTTATTCTAAGGAAATCTATAAATAATCAGCAAATTTCAGAGTTAATATCAATTTATGATATTATGATCTTGTGGTAAATTAAGTGATATCTAAAATTCTTTTCTTATAACATCTTAGAAATCAATTTTGTTAGCTTGATAAGTAGGGAAAGTATTAGAAGCAACTTATGTAAAAAGAAAATTAGATATGGGTAATGTGTAGGGAAGAAAAAAATAATTTGTCTTCATTTCATATGAATTTGAGATGCCACTTGACATATGCTATTTCATCTGTCCCATAAGGAGAAGGAAGATTTTTACACAAAATTATTTTAATACATGAAGAGAAGGTAGTTAATATGTGAGAAAGAATTGAATTATGAAAATTGATAAGAGACTCTAGAATCAAGTTTTAGGAGATTCTCTACCATAGAACATTCACTGGGGATGAGGGAGTTGCAGAACATGGCATTAATGGAGGGACAAAGATGGCAAAATGGCATCAAGCCAGTGACTAAATTCTCTGGTGGGAACTGGTTTCATTTATAAAATAGTTTAGGTTTCCTGTGGCTTGCCAGAATTTTCTCTTCCAAACAACAACCAGAAAAACTTAGTTATACTGAGACTGTTGGAGACCATGTTCATGACTATTCATCTAGTTTGACTATTGCCAGTAAATAAGGGTTTTGTGGCTCATTTTTGGAAGCTTTTCTTTTTCCATTGGCCTCAGAACAAAAGGCACATATTGCTTAATGACTTATCAGCTATGGTTAAATTTTACTCTTTAGGACAAGTACAGGTCGCAGGTTTGGGTCTCTTCCAGTGTGACAAAATGGTTCTTCTCTCAATAATCTTTTTTTCCCTATTTTCTGTGAATGCATACATGAATAGAATGTCCAATCAGCTACTTAGTGATTCTATAAACTCTACCTTTATGGAACATTTTTTGACATACCTAATGGTACTCCAAACTCTTGGATGTGATCTGGAGTAACTTCTTTCTCTATGCCATTGTGGAATTCATTTTCTACTTTCATCAGAAACCAGTAACTAGATAGATGAGATGACCTAGTAAGTCTTTGAAATCACTTATTTCTGTAAATTACAAATGAGGTATAATATGTGAGAGGGGCACCAATATGGTTAGGTTGTAACCAAGGAGGGAGACCCAAAGGAGTGATACTAACAATGTCTTCTAGAGCCATTCTTTTTAGCACCTATGTCCCTATGAAACCAGTGCACCATCTGGCAAGTGGGCATATTGCCACCTTAACAGATGGGGCTGAGTGTAGGCAGCTATGAGACCATGTATGATTATCAACTGTGTTGCTGAGACAGGATTTCAAGCCAGGAATATTAAACCAACTCTTCATCTTCAGTTGTTGGTTTTGTGGTTAAAGGCAGATGGCATTGGTTCATTTGAGTGAGGACCCCATGAGACTGACCCCAAAACTACTACAGTAGAACTTGTAGTATTAATTTTGAATAAGACAATAATAGGCAAAGAGCAGTGGGCTTTTTTTTCTTTCTTTCTTTCTTTCACTGCCTTATCTTCAGATAATTCAAGTTCAGAGAGTGACAGTAAAATGCTATCTGTTGGAGAAAGAGCTTGTGCCAAATTCTGCTTGTGAGAAATTCAACTAACTGTATTTCATTTTTTCCTTTGTTAAGTATCTTCTATGAAAGCAATCTACAATTTAATTTCTATTCTCTGAGTTTTATTTTTTAACTATTAATGTAAACATAGGTGGAAATTATTTGGCCTTGATTTGGAAATGAAGCATAGCAGACCAGATTTTTCTCTTTCATGCTCTAGGCAATTCATGGAGTTAAAAAAATGGAAGTGAGATCAATCAATCATTAATCAACAAGTATTTATTGAAGAGTTGCTGTTAGATGTGCAAAATGCTGAGCTAGGGACACAAAGATGAAATAGTACATGGCCCCTACCTTCAAGGATCTTACAATGAGGACACAATATTCACAAATAAACCTGATACAAGGTCAGATGTAATAGAAGCAAAGAAGAGATCCAGATGAATTGCTCCAGGAAAATTTGAGGAGAAAGATTTTATTTTCAAACAGTGGACCAGGAAAAGCTATTGGTCATAGCATCTCAGCTGATCTTTGAAAGAAGAGAAGGATTTGATAGACATAGATGAGGTAATGAATCATCAGCATCAAAGAGGCTAAAGAATTGCAAGACCAGATCATTTAATAGCTAGGAGTCCAATTTGATTGGAACATTGCACATATGAATGGGAGAAGAATAAAATAAGACTTATAAAGGGAGGTTGGAAACATATTAGAGAAAGTCTCAAATGCTAGACGAAAGAGTTTGTATTTTACCCAAGAGGCAAAAAAAGGGTAGCTAGGTGGCACAGTGTGGGAAGTGCTGGGCCTGGAGTCAGAAGTTCAAATCCAGCCTCAAACACTAGCCGTGTGTTCTTAGTGAGTCACTTAATTTCCGTTTGTCTGTATAATAAGAGTTGTGGCTGGGGATTTATAATATTAAAAGTGAGAAGGGGTGAGAACTCTAGGTTTAGCTGAATAGAGAGGAGGGGATATATTTAGGGAATATTTTAGGATTAGAATTGAAAAGATTTGGCAACTGGCTGTAGGGGCTGAGAAAGAATCAAAGACAATCTTAAGATTTCGAGCCTGCCAACAATATCACCAATAGAATAATTAGAAAAGAATGTGTAGTTGGGAGCTGTCCAGTTTATAAACGCCTGATTGAAGTTCAGTAGAGAGTTTGGGACTGGATATACAAATTTAAATGACATCTATACAGCGGTGGTAATTGATGCTACAGGAATGGATTAGTTGACTAAAAGAAAGAATTTAGAAAGGGAAAAGGAGAATAAGGTATGAGTCTTCGGGGATAGAAGAAATGATTAGATTGGGGAATCACAAGCAAGCATTGTCGTGGAAGCTAAGGGAGGCAAACATGTCAAGAAGGAGGAGATAGTAGTGTTAAATGCTATAGAAAGTATGTGTGTGAAGAAAGAGGATTAAGAAAACACCAAAGGATTTATCAAGCAAAAGGTCATTAGGAATCTTAGAGACCACAGTCTCTGTAGTGTTAAAGGCAGAAGGCAAATTATAAGAAATTGATAGGGTGGTCAAGAAGTAAAGAAAGTGAATACTAATTTTTCTGGAGGAATAAAAACAAAAATTCATCTTCCTTTTGTGTTTTAAGGTTTATAAAGCATGCTCCTCACTGTAATTGCTGCAAATATTGCTATCTTCATTTTATACTCTTAGAAACTAAGTCTCAGAGACTTGCGGTCACTTAGCTATTAAATGTTAGAATCAGGATGCAAACACAGAAATATACTAAAATTAATATGACATAGCTAAATATAAAATAACTTTATGTCTCCATATATGTGTGTGTGTTTATATATGTATTAAACATAGCCTGTTGACATGTTGCTTACTTGAAAACTTCTGGAAGATATCTTAAAACAATAACTATGGCATTTAAAAATTCAGCTGATTGACCTGATTATAGGTAGAGATCAAGTGGAAGTGAAAAGGCTTTTAGAAACACCCTTACAAACATTGTAGCAGTATTTCTCTAAAGACCCCCATTCCTTTTTTTTTTTTTTTACTTTGAGAGCAGTTCCCCTTGTGTTAACACAGAAAATATAGTATAAAAGACTAAATCTTTCTGTAAAACTTACACTACAAAAGTGGCAATTCTGGGACAAAATTCTACAATAGATCCAAAGAGAAAAAAAGAGAAAAAGACCTAGAAAAAAGTTTTAAAAAAGGTCAGCCTATATGTAAAAGGACACGATTTATACTAGATAGTATAGATCTATACTAAACGAAGAATGGTAAATATAGAGTCAAAATATCTGCCTTCAAAATCTGCTTATTACTCATCTGACTTTTGATAAGCCTATTTATAAATCAGTTTTCTCATTTGCAAAAATGAGAGGGTTCCACTACATGATCTTATCCCATGATCTGGCTGAAGCTCCCATTCTTTTACAATACAGGTTAATATTTGAAGAGATGATACCTTGCTTCTGTGGCCACAGGGTAAAAAAGTAAGTAGAGACCTTGTGATTTATCAAATAGAGTAGACAGTTAAAAGAGAATTGTGAATGAGGGGCCTTATATTTGACAAAGAATGGTACAAAGTCAGATGAATGGGAAAAATATTAACAAAAACTATAAAAATATACTGTCATGGGAAACTAAGAGTTTAATATATTTCACAAGAAGACTCCAAGGTTAATTTTACTACTTTATTCTATATTCTTGGAAGCATTTTTTTAAAATATGAAAGCAATATACTCTACTTGTCCTAATTTCAATCTGTCTCTGTGTACCTCTTCCCCACACTAGAAACTTAGACCTATCCATTTTCCTCTTCTGCCTGATTATGATATCTGAGTTCCTACTAAAATTTATTAAAACTAAGTTTATTGTGCAAATTAGTTATTTGATTGAACTAATTCCCATTTTGATTAATAGTAATTTGCATTTTCATCTTTAAGCTAACATTTCCTCAAAGTGATTAATGTATATATTAATTTTGCATACTAAATACATTTACATTTTTTGGGCAAAATAGCACCTGTAAGAATATGAACTATTGGGTACAATTTACTATTATACACTGTTTTCAAAATTAAAATTTCTCAGTTCACAAGACTCTTGGAAAATATATCAGGAATCCTTCATTCTAATAAGCATGTATATTTACATTTTTTTTTGAGGAAAACAGACAACATGTTGTCTGTGTCTGTAGTGAGCATTTCTCATTCTTTAGTTATAATCCATCACCTTTCTGCCAAGAGCTGGGTGAGATAGATATTCAACAAAAGGTAGGAAATTAATAAAGCATTAATATACACACATGCATGCATGAAGAAAATATGCTGAAGAAAACTGTAATTTCACTACCTCTTTGCTAGATTGTATGCTGATAAATATAGTAGGAGAGGAAGAACTGAAACCTGAGGAGAAGTGAGACACGAACAGGAGTGCTAAAGTGTCTCACTAGGAGCTCAGATAGTTTCATTGGGACAACCTTGGAATACTACTGACATGGAGAAGAGAGGAAGGGTCTGCCACTTGTCTCTACCATAGTATCCAAATTCAGCATTTGAACCTTGATGTTTAGTGAAACAAGGAGTAGGAGACATTGTGATTCTGGGAGATCAAAGATGAAAGCAAGCCAGACATAGTGATTCAGGGCAACAAATTATATTGTAGAGAAAGAACTCAGTAAATTCTGTATTCTCCTTTTTTGTCTCTTCTCTCATCTTTCTAATTTTCTATCTTGTTAGAGCTGATCTGTGTTACCAATTTTTGTTCCTTTATAATGTTTGCTTTTTGTTTTGCTACTTAAAAAAAAAACTGGTATTCACTTAGTCCAGTGGTGTCAAACTCAAAAAGAAACAAGCATACCATACATAAAGATTCCTACCTGAGCGTACTAACTTTAAAAAGCACATATTAGCATTATCTCTATTCTGCTGTGTCTTTTTTATTTTGTTAAAATGTTCTGATTATTTTTTTATTCTGGCTATGTCACAATCAGGAGGGTTGCAGCTGTGATCTTAAACATGACCAGTCTAATTATATTATCTATATTTTGGCATTAAGCAAAAAAAGTAAAAAAATAAAAAAAAAATGTTTAGGTATCCAGGGAAAAGGACAAATAAATTTTTATAATTCTTAGAAATATTCTTAGCATAAGGACTCAGAATTTAATAAACATTATGTTATCAATTCCTATTTTATAGCTTTCCCAAAGCAAAAAGAACACCTTAATATCTAGATCCACTAATCCTAAGACATTCCTTAGGGAAAGAAGGATTGTAAACAGGTTGGAGTTAAGTTTTCTCTATGGTTAGCATCCATCCCACTGTCTCTTTTGAGTAGGTTTGAAAGGAAATGATCTTAAGGGGGGAGGCTAAGCTTATTGACTAGAGATAGCCATGTCTAAGGGAGGAGCTGGAAATGAGTGGCACTGCCTATGGTACTCTCTCATGGGTGGGGTCTAAATAAGAAGGAGTAACTAATTCTCCTTTTCAGTTAAATACTTTCTACTGCCAACAACTGTTAGATTGATAAGAATCACAAGGTTTTAAGAAGGCAAGAATGATTTAATTCAGTTCAGGGCAGTCCAATAAACTTTTAAGCACCAAATACTTACTTTATAGTACATCATTGTGAATAAAAAGGCACTCCTTTGCAGTCCCATTTTAAAATATAATTTTGCCTTAAGGAAAGAAGACATTTTCTCCATTACATGAAATCCTAAATAAAATAAAATGAAGAGTGTGAGGTCAATCGATAATGCAGAAGGCAAAGATCAAAAGATACATGAAAGTACAGGCAACTTTCCTTCAAGAAGAAAGAGTTGAAGCAATAGGATAGCTAGCGAGGCTAACTTGAACACATATTATACATGCACATCACAATTTTTCCTAGAAATGCCACTAAGCATATAGTTGTAATTTCTTTTTGCCGAAAAGAATTGAGTTGAATATTTTGCTTCAGAAGAAATCTTTCACTTAATCGACATTTCTAATTCAACCCCAAGTAGCATGTTTAGTAAAGAATCATTCATTCAGCTATAAAGACAAGCTTTCAATTCAGGTCCAAACCCACTGCATCACAATGTCATTCTTCAGGATCCTCCTAGATGATCAATTGGCCTAATGGCCCAGAAGAGGGCTTTTTTTTTTGGTCAGTTAATATTTCAAAATTAGTGATGTGACCATTAAATCAATTGACTCCCTTGTCTACCTAACAATCCCATTGCTCACTAATTCAGGTGCCAAAAAACAAGTTTGTATGCATCATTTCCCTCCCTACCTCTGCCATCTTTCAATGTACATATGAAACAACGGGAGTATCTTTAATTCAATGGCTGGAGTCAGAATTCTGCAATGACAATCCAATAAAGAAAGTCAAATATTCATTTCTTTTGATAGTTAATATGCTATGAATTGTTGGCAGAGGCAGAAGTTTCCATTGAAAATCTCCAAGTAGAATTTTGCGAAGGGATCTACTTGAAGTATGACACAACTAGAAGTATTCATGGACTTTGCCTCACATCTGCCCCATCCAACACAAGGCTATTTTGTTGCTGATAATATAAGATGAGAATTCTAGTCCAGGCCAGAGACACTAACTGATAACTGGTATGCATTTTGTTGGACATTAGCAGAATGAAAGCTCCTTTAAGATGAGGATCATTTTTGTTTTTTTCTATGTATTCCTTGCATTTTATAGGGCCTTGCACATAGGATACTCTTAATAAAAACATAAAATAATTTTAGCCCTCTTGATCTGATTTAAATCTGGTGTGGTATTAGGAACAGTGGGTTGAGGATAATAATTCTAAAGGTCACTCTATTAGATCCATATCTGAGGAGGTTAATTTTAAGGGCCCCAAATGCATGACAATTCTACTCCTGGATAAATAGTTTTGAAACATATAAATGGCTCAGGATTATGCTAATTATTCAAGGCCTTCTAAAAATCCAATTTTCCCTCTACCCCTACCTCAAACACTTTTCCAATATTATTTCTTACCACTATCCTTCATGTACTCTACTTTTCAAAAATTTTTAAAAAAATATTTTTATTTGTTTGTTACATAAAAATTTCCAGGTATCTCCCTCTCTGTCTCTCCTACTCACACTAGAGAAGGCATCATCTAACAACAACAACAACAACAACAACAACAACAACAACAACAACAACAAAAAACATATATATATATATATATGTATATGGAACTATGTCTTATTTGTTTCTCCTAATCAGTTCTTTTTCTGGAGGTTATTCTTCATTTTATTCTTCAAACAAAATTTCTGTTGTGTATGTAATGTTCTCTTGGTTCTGTTCATTTCATTCTTCATAATTTCATATAGGTCTTTCTGTATATTTTAAAAAACCAACCTCCAAGTCATTTCTTAATGTATTCCATCACAGTTACATGACACAATTTGTTTAGTCATCCCCCAACAACATGCATTCCATTTTTAATCACTTTTAACTACTCTATACTATCTGTAAGTTTTTGCCTCTGTACCTTTCTTATCCTGATCTCTATTTCTAGAATGTCTTCTATCACTTAATTTCTTGCTTTCCTCAATATCCTTTACAACAAAACACAAATGCTAACCTCCATAAAGACTTCATGGAAGTCTTGGAAATTTTTCTCTTTTGACATTAAAAAGTATTTCTAATAAATTTGTCATGAATTTCATATAATCTTGTGATTTTATCAGCATATGGAATTCTCATTATGGAAAATTCCTCCCTCTCCCCCAACTTCTGATATGTACCTCCCCAGTACAGATCAATAATTCCTCTCTGACATTTTAAATTTTAGAAAGTTGTGTGAGGTAAATCAGAGGTTAAGTGACTTACTCAAAGTCATACAGGCTATATCTTTCAGGGTTAAAACATGAACTGAAATATTCCTAACAAAGCTAGCCCTCTGCCTATTTTCCTGTCTATCCTTTAATCTGTATATTACTCCAAACTTCATAATATGCAGACCTGATCATTATCTAAACTTTTGAATCTGGCTAATCATTTAGCATGAGCAGTTAGGAGAAGCATGGCCAGCTAGGTGACTTGGAATCAGGAAAATTCATTTTCCTTAGTTCAAATGGGGCCTCAGACATTTAGTAGCTGTGGGTCTCTGGGTAAGTCACTTAACGCTCTTTGTCTCAATTTGCTCATCTACTAAATGAACTGAAGAAAGAAATGGCAAACCAGTCCAATATCTTTGATAAGAATACCCCAAAATGTGGTCATCAAGATTTAGACAGGACTGAACAACGATAAGCACTTAACACAGGGATTTGCAGGTAATGGTTGCCTAAAAATATTTAAGCTAAATTAAATTGAAAGAAAAGTGTTGACTGAATAGATGAAAGATTGATTCCTTCTTGTGGTTCAGGTCCAGAGGTAATGAATAACTGGTTATTTCTTGAGTGGTATGATCCCATGGTTTAAAGGCAGATGTAATTTTTAACAAAGAATTCTTCAGCACTTGATTACCAGTGACTATAGGTGGGTGTTGGAGCATCACAGACAAATCATTACAAGCAGTTATCATTTACCAAACCAACACAAATGCCACTCTGCTCTGTGTTCCACTCTACTGTGATTCAAGAGAAGTAATATGATTATGAAGCTCTGTCATAATTAGAACACGAAAAATTGGAACAATGAAGTGTTGATTTGATAGCTCTGAAATCTGTTCTCTCCAGATAACCTTTATTCTTTGCTGCCTACTTGTCTCAGTGGTTTTGTAGCTGTCTTCTTAGGATGTTCTTTATAAATATTAGACCACATGCCAAGTAGCATTTTCTCTGGAGAGTTTGAAGGTATGCTGAGGACACAGAGTTACATTTTATTTTCAAAACAAAAGAATTTCTAAGGCAGATTGGAAGACTATCGAAAAGTTCTTTGATCAGAGTTAAAAAGTATGCCTTGCAAAAACTATGTAATTTAAAAAATAGAATATTGTATTTAACTTGGAAATATTCACAGTTTGTTGTTGTTCAGCCATTTTTCAATTATGTCTGACTTTTTGGGGTCCTATTTGGATTTTTCTTCATAAAGATACAGGAGTGGTTTGCCATTTCCTTCTCCAAATCATTTTATGGATGAGGAAACTGAGGTAAACGAGATTAAGTGATTTTTTTCCAGGGTCCCACAGCTAATAATTGAGCCAGATTTGAACTCAGGAAAAGAAGTCTTTCTGGCTCCAGACCCAGTGTTCATCCATTGCAGCACTTCTCTGCCCTTTTCACAGAGGAATGCAACCATAAATGTATTGTTAAGATTTTATGAAAAAGGAAATATTAAGCTAAAGAAATTATAACCCCATCATCTAAACAAATGCTCACATAACCTACCCTTGCACTGTCTTCCAAGTTACATCCTGCACTTCCATTAGGAAAATGAAAGTAGCTTAATTTATATGATACACTGACATTTCAGTTATCTAAACAATGAGAGAGATCTTATTCATATGATTGTAATAAGCTTTGAAATATGTACTCAGTGAGCTCAGTAGGCTAAAAATAAGACATAAACTGATCTTTCTTTTTCTGTTCATCAGTAAATCAGAGGAATTTGAAGATTAAGTCAACTACAAAACTCCAGTAATTTGGGTTTTGATTGGTTTTATCCTATATGTCATTTTAGTAACATCTTTTTCTCTAGTTGCCTCCTGGTTTATGCTTCTTCCAAAGCACAGAACATTATGAGAGAACAATTATATCTTAAGATATAATTATTTATTAAAGAGTAAAAAAATAGTTCTGAGAAAGAAAAGACACCTAGCCACATGGATGGCTTTTCACTTCAAACACCTTCTTCCTTAGCTAACCCGAGCTTACTGCTCAACTTGCATTTCCATTCACTATTACTGTTTGTCCAGAAAAGACTCAGAGAGCTTCCTTAATCCATAACTTATACACCCATGATGTCATTTTTCTGGGTCTCCATGATTGAAGAGACTTGACCTTATTCTGGGTCAGAGACTGGTCTTCTGGACATCAGGAGTCACATGGGACAAGACATGTATCCCTTGGCATCCCAGGGAGCCAAGATGCTGTCACTCTTATCCAGATAAACCTCAACTTTTATTTTTAATTCAGTTAAAGGGTGGGGGTGAAATCTAAATTGATTTTCAAATTAAAAAAAAAAACACTTTCCTTTTCACAAAGAAAGATAGGTACAGAACTGTTGCTAAATTTATATAGTTAAAATGAAGGAAGGAAAGACTTGGAATTTCCAAGGACATTTTTTAACACTTCAGTAGATGGACATATCTAGTTCTAGTCTTTCTCCTAAATATGAATCTTCTCCTTCCACACCCATTTCTCTTCTGAAGATCCTTGTTTCTTTTTTAGGGCACCATCATCCTTCTAGGCAGCCAGAATTTTCAATCATAGAATCAATCTCAACTCTTCTCTCCAATTACCAAGTTCCATTTATTCTACCTCTAAAACATCTCTTGGTTCTATCCCTTTCTCTTCACTCACATAATCATAACCCTAGCTCAGGCCTTAATCATGTCTCCAGCAATTTATTGCAATGGATTTTAAATTATTCTCTCTGTCTGAAGTCTCACCTCTTTCAAACACATCTTCCATGTAGTAGACAAAGTGATGTTCTTAAAATCAGGACCAAATATTTCACTTCTCTATTTAAAAAACTCTGTTGGTTCCTTGTTTCTAGGGAAAAAATACACATTCTTCTCTTTGGCATCTCATCCTTTAAAATACAGGTCCCTCTCTATTTCTAGGTTAATTACATTTATTTCTTAATACAACATAGGATCTGCTTAACTTGGCTTAGTTGCCATTCTTCATAGAGGGCATTCTATCTCTGTGAATTTGCCCATGAAGCTCCTCACACCTGGAATATACTTCCTTGACATATATGACTCTTAGGATTCCTAATTACCCATTTTGGAACTATGCCCCCCAAATTATTAGACTATGCATACCTTTTGACTCAACTATATCATGACTAGATGTATAACCCAAAGAAATCAGTGAAAGTGGGTAAGGACCAATATGGAAAAATTATTTATAGCAGATTTATATGCTTATCTTTTAGAGAATACCTAAGCAAGTTATATGAGCTAATCGAATATTATTGTGCCATAATAAATGACGAAATGGGCAGTTTCAGAGGAAACCAGGAACATCTCTCTGAAGTGTGATACTTCTGGTAAGAATTGAGAAGAATTGGGAGAACAATTTATATGACAACATAATAAAGGAAAAGAGCTTTGAAAAATTTAAGAATTTGCTCAACACAACAATAGACCAGGAATGTAGGTGACTAATGATGAGATATTCCACATACCATCTGCTAGAGTCGTGATGTACTTAAAATGAAGAATTAGACCTGAATATTTTGTATATAGTCAGTGTGAGATTTTTTTTGCTGATACCTATTTATTATGAGGCTTTTCTTTTCATTTCTTTTTTTTTTTAGTTGTGGATGGTAGTAAGAAGGGGAGATACTGATTGTTTATAAACATAAATCAGTAAATAGGTAATTGAATGAATGAATTAATTAATGATAAATGAAAGAAAATAAAAAGAAAAGAAAGGTAAACAGTAAGAAAATTTAAAAAAAGAGAAAGGAATAGGATAAATTATTAATTTCCATGGAAGTTCTACTTAAATGACAACTTATAAGTGGCCTTTCCTGAAGCATCTAGCTGCTAGGTCTCCTAAAAATCACCTCTTTTTATATAAATATTTTCAATTTATTTATATGTTTCCATGTATTTTCCTCCAATGGAATGGGAGTTCCTTGAAGGCAAGACAGTTTAAGCTTTTGTCTTTGTGTCACCAATGTTTAGAATTTTTTCCCATAATGTTTCATCTGTCTTTCTTGTCTTTGCACTGGTCCTTACCTTAACTTCTTGAGTCTTTTTTTTAATATGTAGCTCAGACATCATCTTCTATAATCAGTGGTTCCCAAACTTTTTTGGCCTACCACCCCCTTTCCAGAGAAAATGTTACTTAGCCCCCTGGAAATTAATTTTTTTAAGTTTTAATAGCAATTAATAGGAAAGATAAATGCACCTGTGGCCATCACTGCTCTCCTAGATGGCTGCAGCACCCACCAGAGGGTGGTAGTGCCCACTTTGGGAATAACTGTTCTATATGAAGCTTTCCTGACCTTCCAAGCTATTATAACCCTTGAAACAAAATTAAATGCCCTATATTTAGCTACTTTGCCTATATTTGTTTTTTTTTTACTTTTAAATTTATATTTGTTTTATATGTCTTACCAGTCTCTCTCATTAGAACTTAAGTTTACTGTGAGTAGAGATCATTACATTTTTTTGTACCCCTATTCCCACTGCCTTGCACAGTGCCTGGCACAGGGGTCAGCAACGTATGGCTCTCGAGCGATATCTGGCTCTTTCTGCAGGAACCATAAAGTTAACCACAGCACAGTAACTAACAGTTTACGCATGACATCGTGTGTCACGTGATACATCACGTGATCCTTTCGGTACGGCGACTCTCTTCTAAGATAGAAGCTCCCTCATTGATATTGCCGCGCGAGAGGAATCCTGGTCTTTAGTTCTGCTTGGTAGGTGTGCTGGGTGTTCCTCCTTCTGCCCTCCTTTTACTCTTTCCACACCTGTTGCTGACATCTTGGGGTTCTGTATAGTGATTGATCACTTTTGTCTACATTCTCTACCCCTCTGCCACTGATTTACATGGCTTTATCTCAGCGCATTCATGGGGTCTGCACTCCCTATTTGTGGGATTGTTATTGTTTTTAACTTTTCTACCTGCTCTTAAAGGGGAACTATAGTCAGATTACATCTTTACATATGCTTCATTAGTGAGAAGCATTTCTCCCCAGTAGTTGTTTCATTTGATACAGAATGATTGAGTAGGCAGCACTGATAAACACCTGTACCAGGAAATGTGTGTGATGTGTCCTGGCCAGTTTTCCATGAAAAGGTACCCTCCTCCCCCACTACTTACTAATGCCTGCACACAAGTCATGTTATTTCTGTAATCTCCCGATCTCCTACTTAATTTATGTGGCCAAATGGCTTAACCAGCAGGCCGGCAGCTTTTTCTTCTCCTGTTGCCTGACTTGAGAGAGGGAGAGGAAAAAGTATTCTTCCCTGAATTTTTTCTCTTTATTTCAGCAATTTTCTTAGTGTAAAGGAGTTTTATATGTATGTGTGCAGTTATATTAGTACTATAGTGCCCCATTAAGTCTTGTTTTTTGATTAATAATCAAAATAATTTTGATTAATAATCAGCAAAACCATGCAGCACCAGAAATCACATGAATGTACTTTATTCATCATTGGTTAGCACATAATAATGTTATTAAAAATAGTTCAGAGACTTAATGTACTTTAAAAGTGTTGTTCTTACATAAAATGCACATATTTACTTGTATTCAGTGTTAAACATATTGTACGGCTCTCACAAAATTACATTTTAAAAAATGTGGCATTTATGGCTCTTATAGCCCAAATGGTTGTAGATCCCTGGCCTGGCATATAGTAGACAGTTAATAAATAAAATCTTGTTGATTGATTAATTGAAATGTGATCTTATTACTGTATATATTTAATACTAATAAATATAATGTATATATAACATATATAATGTTTTAGGAGATATGACTTGAGTTATGGTATATCCAAACCAATGTAATAATTAAGCGATATACAGAAAAAATATTTTAGGGGAAACATTCCACAATACCCTAAATTCTTCTTATTATATTGACTTCAGGTTCCAAACTAAATTCCAATTAGTTATCCTTTGTTGATCTCTAATGACATGTCTTCTGATTTAGAATTAATAGACAGGGTTCTATAAAAGTGGACATATCCTAAATTATTCTTATTTTGGGAGTGGCAAAAGGACACATTTAGACTTTCCATTTAGAATCTCTAAGATTTGAGTCCATCATCTCAGCAGGGTATAAATAATAAGCCCTCATGGAATTCATCACGTAACTTTATGCAAAAATAACTCTATTTGCATTTGAAAAGCAATTAGTTGGATAAATGTCCAAACGGCAGGATAACTGCTTATTTAAACCCCACTTTACTACAGATATTTCAGTGATTGATTTGTGCCAATGTGAAAAGAAATCCAGAAATAAAAGAAAAACTGGAATAGACTTTTAGAAGATATTTACCATAGTCTTTTGTTTTTTATAGGGAGGACCAGCCATCAAGTAAACTAGCATTCCTTAAAAATTTTATGGTCAGTAAGAATAATTTGTGTGTGTGTTTGTGTGTGTGTAAAAATGAGTACAATCTTTAAAATGTCATTTAGGGGAAATATATGAAGATAATTAAAATATAAGGCAAATAAACGGTCAAAAATGTTATTGTGGTTTCTAATTATAAAATACTTGGGATAATTTGTATAACTTTTCAGAAATATTGTATAAATAGGTCACAAGAAAATAGGACCTAGAGTTGACTGTTATTAGGTAGAAACCTCAAATTTCATCACCAATGATAAATTGTAAATGCTAAAAAATAAATTATATAGAATTTTAAGGTATCAGTATATAGTCAAACCATTGATTAGGATAATATGTAATAAAGTCAAATTTAATACCAAATACAATAAATGTAAAGGTAAGAAAATACTTTATGAAATTAGCATAATTCCAGCTGGGTTTAATTAAATGAGCTATTGACTCTGAAAAGTGGGATATGAATAACAGTGAAGACTGTGACTCTGATTATCACCATTTCTTACATAAATTTAACTGTTGAAAAGTAATCATCACATTGAAGTGGCCAAAAGAGCCCCCAAACCACCTAAGGCAGAAAACACTTGATCTCTTTTGCCAAGTAAAGAGATGGCAGGCAAAGATGACACTGGATTAGACTCCAAGCCAATTTGCAAATATCATAAAGGGAGTTGAGAACAGATGATAAGCAATATCACCTAACAAAATAGTGAAAAATTATGGGAAGGAAAATGAGTATGAATACAGCCTGGAGTGAGGACCAACTAACTTAGATAATTTCAAGGGCATTGAAGATGCTGTCGGTATGGGGACAGCAAATGGATAGAAAGTAGAACAAACTTACCAGTATTCCTAAAGCTATTTGTTACTACTGCTGATCACAATGAAACAATCACATTTGGATAATATTATATGAAGATATAGAAATGACATTTAAGAAGATGAAGTCAGGAAGAATAGCTAGACCACATAAAATTTATGGTAGAGGAGAGATGGTTTTGATGCAAAGTAGAGTGGTCTACATTTGTTTTCTTAGGATTTCTTGATGAAAGTATATTAAGGGAATAGGCAGGCATTCTTAGGCAATTTCTATGCCATACTACATCTTCATATACACCCAACTGCAGTAGGTCTGAGAAGTTATAAAAAACATAATTTCACACTTTCTAAATTTACTCCAAAGAAATCAATCAGTATTGAAATCAGTATTCAAACTCCCCAACAAGAATTCTCCTATGCAGAATTTAAGATAGTAAAGATTCCTTGATAAATGCAACCATTGATATGCCTTCATCTCACAATCTTCTGATGATGAATACCAAACAAAGCATACAATACTTATTAAACAGTCATAAAGTATTTGCTAAACGTGTTCATCAGTGTTATTGATAATGTCCTCTTTAAATCTAAATGGAAGACAAATTCCATATAAATGACTAAATTTTCTCAGATACTAGACTTAAAATGAAGTTCTAGAGAGTCTTCTCACCAAGACTCATGGTCACTTAAAAGAGTTTAGCCCAGGAATCTACATAAGAATTTCAAAAAGAGTACACAGTTATATCCATCATGTGGGTGAAGAATTCATCTGTTCTAGATTAAAATATGAAATAGAATGGAGAGTACAACAGCCCAATAATAAATATATCTTGGTCAGATGTTACTGGTAAATAATGAACTGGTGAACACAAATCCTGCATTGGCATCAAAACAATGTAAAAAATTAATAAAATGCCTCAGATTAGGGGAGAGCAGAAACATCTCCACCCTTCTTACCCTAAAGTCACTTAATTATTGAACTAGAATGAGGTGAAAGCTTAAGAAATGTCATTTTTCAGTAAGTTGTCAAATTAAAAATCATTGTCTAATTTTTAATAAGCTAAAAAACTATCTAAAAATTAAATTACTTTTTTTCAATTTTTTAAATAAATTACTTTTAAAATGCAAAGGGGACTTCACTCTGTTTTTTTTTTGCCTATACAATTCTGAAAATTATATACTGGAGTTATATAATGTAAGGATTCATTTTTTATATTTAAAAAAGTAGTAAATTGAGCCTGATTTGGGTTTTAAGCTCTGATTTCCATCAAATCCACATAGATTTGAAGAACATCCAAAATGGTTAAAAAAAATTCAAACACTCCAGTGGTATCTGTGATCTCATCAATTTGGATATTCTTTCTGATTCATTCAGATCATAGCATAATCATGGTTGACACCTTGGACAACACTTTTCCATATATTCCCATCAGTTCACCACAGGGGGACCCCTCTAGGATGTTGATGGCCTTCATTACTTTCTTCTTGCCTTGTAAGGACACCAAGATAGGATTCATGTGATTCCTTGCTTGTGTCACAGGATTAGCTCATCTTCACATCTTTTCATATATTTCTCTGATGACTTTCTCTCTTTTGAAGTTCTTCATTGGTTATATGTTGAGTCCTGCTTGCACCTATGTATATACTTCTCTATTGTGTAATGAATAAGGGACAATTACAATTGCCCTCAATATTATACTCATTTCCAATTTTTTTCTGGAGGGGGAATATTTATGTTTCATGTCTCAGAGCTAGACAAGTTACTCCATGGGTCTCCCTTTGAGTGTTCCAGTTTGTCCATGCTTCATTTCCTTCCCATCTGTACTTCTGACTCTCTGGACTTTGACACCATGCCCTTGCTTGACTATCTTCTCTCCTTCCACCATAATTTCAGTGTTTCTTTGTATGTTATCTTTCTCCATTAGTGAGTAAGTTCTATGAGGGCAGGAATTTTTTTTGTGCTTCCATTTGTATTCCCAGTGCTTAACACAGGTCCTGGCATGTAGTAAGAATATGATAAATGTTTATTGACTGGATGCCTGGAGGGACCAGAGGGAGAGATGCAGCTGCTGATGTCACTTGATAAAAATCTCTTCATATCTCTTGGTTGTGAAAAAGTACAATTAGTTACAATTCTGTGGGACCCATTTAGTGGAGTAAAAAGTGGATAGATTACTGATATATGGAAAGAACTGGCTGGTATTAGAAGATGCTAGAAGACTCAGTGGGTGTAATGATTTGCGTATTTCAGGGTAAAATCAAATATAGAGAGGAAGAGGGATTGGAGGATATGGTAAAAACGAGATGTTGGTGGTGGTGTGGATCTTGGATCTACTTTTCTTACAGAACCATTACAGTATGTGGGGGTGTTTGTAAGTGTCTGTCTCAGTCAGGATTTGTATTTTGGTTACTGCAATTCACCCTCCCCCACAGAATATATTAGTGTGAAATAAGCAATGATGAAAGCTGAAAGATCATATTCTGTTCAGTACAGTTTATCCTAGTCTGAACATACAGCTGAGATTTTCACTGGGTTCAGTTCCCAATGGAGAATGCCTAAGGGTACACCAGACAACCTAACAGTGACGCTTGAAGAATGTAGTTTTACTGGATTAGAATTTGCAATTACTAACAGAGATGATGGCTTGCAAATACAGTTATGAGGAGAAAGGCGAGGAGAAATATTTCAGGTAGAGGGAGGGCCCTGGGCCTTATGAGCAATCCCTGACAGTAATCAAGAAATGGCTGTATTTTAATGGATGATTTGTTCCCAGGGGCTCATAGCAGGCAAGCAAACAAACCTTCCTTTTTCAGAAAGGACTGCATTCAGGTCATGAAGGAAAGAAGCTCTAAGGAAAATTCATAAAATTGTAGGTTGCAGAAGATCAAATCAGCACCTATGCCCCTTGGGTTCAGACTTGTAGACTCATGCCAGGGACATCTAAATGAGGAGAAAGTGGGGCTTAGCTAACTCCACAGAGAATCCTTAGGTCCAATAATTACAGACTCAGGAGGATAAAAGTCTTAAAAATAGCTTGACAAAAACCATTTATACTTTCCCACAGCAAGATGGGGGTGGGAATGAGGCACAGTGTATTGCATTAGGAAGAGTGCTGAATTTGTTTTCTGTATAACTGCAGTTGAATCCCGGCTCTTCCCCTGATTATCTATGGGAAAAGACAAGTCATTTCAACTTTTGGGGTTTCAATTTCCTTATCTCCTCAAGATAAGAAAATTGGAGTAGTTGACCTACCTCTAAGATCTCTTCCAAGTCTTCTGCTATGATGCTGAGGTCAAATCATGGGAAGTATTAGTATAATCTATTGAATGTTATTTTCATGAGTGCTATCCATTGATTGCTTGTATTTCTCTGGCATTTTCATGTTTGAAAGCGAAACCACTGATGTAGAGCTGTAGAGTTATGGACCTGGAGTCAAGAAGACCAGGCTTGCTTCTTGTCTTGGACACTGACTGTGTAACCTCATACAAGTCATAATCTCTCAAAGACTCTGTTTCCTCATCTGTAAAATGAGGATAATAAGTCCTCTAATATTTGTCTAAAAGGGTTTATTCTAGTTTTCAAATGAGATAATCCATTTAAAGTATTATGTCCTCCTAGTTCTTAATCTCTTCACTCTTTTAAGGGCCCCTTTCTTATCCCTTGTTTTATCCTCTTATTTCTTACTATATCCTTTATTGTTCTCTCCCTTATTCTCTTGCCTTCCTCTAGCATTCTCTACTTTATCTCCCCTTGTCTTCTTTTTAAAGGTATACAACCTTCCAAAAGTCTCTCTCTTACCCTTTATCACTAACCCTCCTATCTCCTTTTAAGTTAAGAAAAAATTTACCTTTCAATATATATTTATTTCTTCCTCTTTTATACAGATCTGATGAAAAGAAAGTACTTGCAATGCCAACAACAGGAATATTATTTGAAGAATGACTTATATACATCCACATCCAGAGAAAGAACTGATAAATAGAAACAAGCAAGATATAGTTTTTTTTTTCTTTTGTGTGTGTGTGTGTACAATTTTTTTGTTAAATGCTACTTTCTTTAGCATAAAGAGGTCCATGCTATGTCTGGAATGCTCTCATTCCTCATCTCTACTTAATTTCTCTGATTTCCTTCAAGAATTAGTCCAAATCCTACTTTCTTAGTTTCTCTCTAAACCCCTAATGGCATAATTCTGTTTAGTGAAGCAGAGATCATAATTGCCAGGGTAAGTATGGAACTTTGTCACAAATTCTTTTCTAAGGGACTCAGGTTACCTAATGATTGCACTCCTAACTCCCAGCACAGTATTTTTCACATAATAAACTCCCAAATAGTAATTTGTACTGAATAATTTGATCTTCTTCCTTAACTTTCAAATCACATTATTTGTATCTCTTCTAACCTGAATTGTTTTCTATACATCTCATGGAGTTGTGAGAAAAGAATTTCATTTATTCATTTATTTATTTATTTTGGTCTCTGTTTACTTTTTTTTTTACTTTTAAATTTTATTTTATTGATTAAGAAAAATTTTCCATGGTTACATGATTCATGTTCTTTCTCTCCTCTCCTCCCAACTCCCTCCCATAGCCAAAGCACAATTCAATTGGATTTTACATATGTCATTTATCAAGACATTTTTCCATATTATTGATATTTGCACTAGGGTGATCGTTTGGAGTCAACATCCCCAATCATATCCCCAGTAACCCATGTGATTAAGCAGTTGTTTTACTTCTATGTTTCTACTCCCACAGTTCTTTCTCTGGATGTGGATAGCTTTCTAAGTCCCTCAGAAATGTTTTGAATCATTGCATTGCTGCTAGTAGAGAGATCCATTACAATCAGTTGTGCCACAGTTTATCCATCTCTGTGTACAAGATTCTCCTGGTTCTGCTTCTTTCACTCTGCATCAATTCCTGGAGATCATTCCAGTTCACATGGAATTCCTCCAGTTCATTATTCCTTTAAACACAATAGTATTCCATGACCAACAGATGCCGCAATTTGTTTAGGCATTCCCCAATCGAAGGGCATTCCCTCGTTTTCCAATTTTTTGCCTCTACAAAGAGAGTGGCTATAAATATTTTTGCACAAGTCTTTTTCCTTATTATCTCTTTGGGGCATAAACCGAGCAGTGGTATGGCTGGATCAAAGGGCAGACAGTCTTTTAAAGTCCTTTGGGCATAGTTCTAAATTGCCATCAATTCACAACTCCACCAGCAATGCATTAATGTCCCTATTTTGCCACATCCCCTCCAACATTTATTACTTTCCTTTGCTGTCATGTTAGTCAATCTGCTCAGTGTGAGATGGTACCTCAGAGTTGCTTTGATTTGCATTTTTCTAATTATATGATATTTAGAACACTTTTTAATGTGCTTATTTATAGTTTTGATTTCTTCATCTGAAAAATTGCCTATTCATGGAGGAAGGAATTTTTAAAAGTACATAAGTTAATTGTCTTTATTATTTTATCATTGTTATTTATATTCTACTAGATCTAAGCTTTGGGAAGGCAGAAAATTATATTGTTTATTTTCCTATTTCCTCCAGTGTCTTGTCTGCATAGGACTCTTATTTTAGCTATTACCCTATCTGTTAAGTTACAAGTCTCAATTACAAAAGAACCCATCAGTTTTGGGTTTTTTTTATAAGCAAACACTAGTAACTATCCAGAGCAATGTCTCCATAATAGATCATTGATTGCAGGTGTATGTTGCCTTTAATCACCTTGGGCTTCCTCTAATTCAATTATTATTTTGTTAATGTATTTTTCTAGATCTGTGCATTATTGGTAATAGGAAATTCCAAGTAAGGAAAAATTTGGCTACCAATGTAGAACTGTTCATGCTCTTCATGTTCTAGTTTCAGAGAGTTGTCTTGGAGCACTTAGGTTAAACACATTGACTTTGCTCTCTGTCCCATGTGTCATATGTATCTAAGCTGGGACTTGAACCTAAAATTCTGAAGTCAAGTCTCCATTCACTAAAGTATGACTACTTTGAAATATATGGTCAACTCAATTATGGGGGGAAGGAGAAATGGTTTGAAAGGTTTAAAATGTCATTTAATGAAAGAATCAATTTTGCAAGACAGTTTTGTTCTGGCCTCAAATCATGTTTCAATCCCAAAAAAGACTCTAGACTATAAAGTTCAATAAGTTCTCCAACTATCTACCATCAATGTGCTCCCAGCTCCCTTACCCATTTAGAACACTCACCAAATGCAGTTTGAGCTCTTCAAGAATTTAGGGTCTCAGTTTTGCAGGTACTTAGAAGAGGATGGTAATTAACTAGAGGCGTTACACCTTTTCTAGGTCTAGTGGGTAATTGTTTTGGCTTAGAAGTATTATTTTCTCCTTTCCAGCCCTTCTGGGTTAGAGTAAACAAAAATCTGATTTATTATCAATAGCATACTTACTAGTAAATGAGAAGACCTTTTCCTCCCCTTAATCTATGATTTTAGCATAGCTATTCTCACTGTAGAGAATTTCCAGTATAGAAACCCCTTCCATGGATGCAAAATAATAATTCACCACATCATTATCCTAGAGAGTAATTTGGGCTACTAAAAGGTTAAATTAATTGTCCTGTATATATGTCAGAGAATTGAATCTAAGGCTTACTATTCTGACTCCAACCTGTGTTCTACCCATTAGGAGATGATATCTCTCTCCAAAAGAGGAAGGTCTGTGTTGAACACTACATCTCTGGAGAAAAGGAAAAATGTAGCTATTATTTTAACTGGCCATGTGCTGCATTTGCTTACTTTTGCACAAAATTGTTCTTCCATAAAATTGGCATTCTCAGTCTTTAGCTTGAAATGTTTTGGGCAACAGGGTTGATTTGGACTCTCTCCCACATACCAAAAAATCTCTTGATCTCAAGAAAACATTTCCGGATACTCAGGAACTTTTCCATTGTTCCATGCAACTTTCCCTGGGGTACATTTAAGGTTTTTCCTAGACCTCTTGACGCCCACATAACCTTCAAATACTTGGTAAGCATTAGTGGGCCAGAAGCCAGTTTTATTTATTTTGTGATTGGGTTGAATATTCACCATTATTTCAATGACCACTTTCTTTTTTAAAATTTTCAGCATAAACAGTTGGCTGAGGTCTTTCTCAGCATTGCATCAAATACTATTGTCTCATGGCTAAAGGCATTTATCAAGTATAAGCCAGCCTACAGGTGTCTTTGCCAGTTGGGCTAGGGATGGGTGGGAAAAGTTGACTAACTGCTACTGTAAGTTCTGAGTGTTCAGAAACATGTTGGGACCTGAGAGACTATTCTTATAAGGGAATTCCCTTTCTCCCATTAACTAATATTATTATCGTTGGCAGAGTAAAAAATTTCTAAAGCTTGATAAATCTGGGATCTTATAGGTCAAAATTCAGAGGCATTTGATCTAAAATTCAGCTTTAGGAGAGCCTCAGTTTAAAAGACCAAATATGAGGGTTGCTGGAATACCACCAAGCACTGATACCAAGGTCAGTCATAGTCACCACCCTTATTGGAACAACATCTCCAAACATGGCCCAGAACTGGCCAAGCTTCTGGAATTGAGAGTACAGGATGTAATGTAAATGACCTTTTTCCTTGTTGCATAATAGCCTAAGTTTATCCATCTCAAACTGATAGCCAAGAGATACTGTTGAATTTTGGCAAACAAAGAGGGCATTCAATAATAGGTAGAATTTCCTTTTAGGAATCATGGAATCTTTTAGGGAAGGGCGTTTGTGCTAATATGTTCTAACTCTTTGATTCCTCTACTACATATATATCCAATCAGTTTCTAAATGTTTCAATTTCTACCTCTACAATATCTTCCATTTCCAAGGAAGTGCTGGAGCCAGATCGAACTGGCAGAGTTCATTTAAAATTTTTCTGTGTAAACATTTACACCTCAGAAATTGGCAAATGATACAAATCAGGGCTTAATTTATTGCTTTGTTGATTGTCTATACTTAGGAAAGTGATGGGGATCATTTTATAGAACAGATTGAACTTAAAAGCATATCATAATATATTTTATTATTATCATATTTATTATATATGCATATACATGTATTTCTTAGTACAATTCTCCTAAGCTCACCTCATGAAAATATGTTCTCCTGGAGAGGTGGGATATTTTCATTTACAACTTTGTATTGAACTCCATCTCAAAGCAGCAAATAGACAAGATCCTTTGTAAATGCTTGTTGATTAATTTGTAACTGGTCAGGTCTAGACCTCTGGCCCAATCCCTACAGTTAACTCAGTAGATTAAATTTTATACAAAAGAATACCTTTCCCTTTAGTAGTAATACCTCTAGATCCATTCAGGGTAAGGATGAGTTTAGCATTTTTGGTCACTGCCAGTCTCAGATAAGACCCATTTCAAGACTGCCCATCTTACTTCTGTACCTGACCCTCACACAGACATTGCCTGCTTTATTGCTTATCTCATAACTAGATAAAACTTAATGTAGTTACACATACGAAAGATTTGTCATGTGTTCATTTTTTATCAAATTTGTCAAAAAATGTTATTATAAAAAGAGAGGGGAAATGAAAAAAGGAAGGAAGGAAGGAAAGGAAGGAAGGAAGGAAGGAAGAAAGAAAGAAAGAAAGAAAGAAAGAAAGAAAGAAAGAAAGAAAGAAAGAGAAGGAGGGAGGAAGGGAGGAAGGGAGGAAGGGAGGGAAGAAAAGAAAGAAGAGAAAAAAGAAAAAGAAACAAAGAAAGAACAAAGGAAAGACCATTTAAAGGTTCTTAAGAAAAAAAAAAAACATCTAAAAGAGCAGCTGGGTGACTCAGTGGATTGAGAGCCAGACCTAGAGAGGGGAGGTCCTAGGTTCAAATCTGGCCTCAGACACTTCCTAGTTGTATGACCCTGGGCAAGTAATTTAACCCCCATTGCTTAGCCCTTACCACTTTTCTCCCTTAGAACTAATACAAAGTATAAGGCAGAAGGTAAGGGTTTAAAAATATCCAGGAAAATTGTTTCCTTAAGTATTGAGATTTTAAATTTCTAAAAGGATATTGATGACTGATATTTAAAGAAATTATGATTCTCATTCAAATACCATTGGCATCTCACTAGGATTTCAAATTGGAAGGGATCTTAGAGACCAGCTAGATTAACTCCATTTTCTAGATGAAGAAATTGAGGCTAGAGTGATCAAGGGGATGGTCCAGCATCATACAAATAGTAAATATCAGAGCTAGGGTTGGAAATGAGATCTTCTGACACCAAATTCAGGCTGCTTTATGCTAGATTGTCCTAATCAATTCAATAAACAGCTGAGTGCCTACTATTTACAAGGCATTGTGCTAAGTGCTACAAGTAATATAAAGAGGGACTGGGCATGCATGGCCTCCACCAAAAAGGAGGTCATAGCATAGCCATGGAATAAAAACATGTATACAAATAAAGATAATAGAAGAAAGAATGTGATGAGTAATAGGAGATATATTAAGTTATGTGTGGGCAATAAGGTAAGAAATGTGGGAAATCGAAGATTTTATGGAGAAGGTGTCACTAGAACTCAGCTTTGTAAGTTACATTAGACTTCTATAGGTAAGGGAGGGAAGGCAGGGTGGTATTAGGAAAGGAAGATATAAAGGGTCTATCTAAAATAATAATTTCTTAAGTAAATATATTAATGCTAGGCTAAATTTCAATATTGAAGCTAGATAATCTAAGAGCTCGATCATTGACTTCCTCCCTCCACGGAAGATCCAGTCAACTGCCTCTCTCCTCCAGATTCTAAAACCTCTAACCGCTTTTTGGAACTCAGCCAAAGCTAGAAAAAACTGTATCCCCCAATTCTGTATACTACAGTAGAAATGGGTTAAAGAGGTATATTCTACATTGAAGAAATATTATGACACTGAAGGAGAAAAGAATATGCATGATATATTCAGGAAATGATAAGTAATATTATTCAACAGGAGTGTAAGATTCATAAAGACAAAGCTAGACAGTTAGACCGGAGCTAGATCATGGAGGTCCTTGAATGCCATGCTATGGAGTTTGTATTTTCTTTTGTCAAATACTTCGTTGGCAAAATTAGTTTTTTAATGTTCCAAAACCTAGTCTTGGCTATTTTCTTTATTCTTTTCTATACAAGCACTATTCCACAAAGGCAAAGAGCTTTAGGAAAAACCTGCAAGCTTGAAGTAGCAGAAGTTCAGAGGATTTGGTCCTTGGAGCTACAGACTTGTGCCTTTATGGAGGTCACTATCCTTTGGGCCCATGCTGGGTTTTTTATCAGCACTGATGAAGCATGCAGATCCTAGGGGGAGAAACTCTGTGGGTTACACATTCAACATTTGTTCTCATTCTGCCATATTCTACATATACCTTTGGAATATACTCTTCTCATTTTCATTAGGCTCAAATCCCTGCAAGCATTTGGAATTAAATCCTCAGCAGGAATTCTACAGATAGTTTTCACAATAAAAACTGCAACTCTTCGTTATTCAGTCCTTGAAGGTCTTTGCCTTATTCATGGGAAGATAGTAGAGTTGTTCCCATTTTACAGAACATAGAAATAAGAACAGATGTACAAAGCACTTTGCAAACTTCAATGTGTGATATAAATGCTACTTATTATGCCTTGTTTGTGGATCCAGAAGGAATATGAATTTCAGAATTATCTATGTAATCCAACATTCTCATTTTGTTGTTGTTTAGTCCTTTTTCAGTCATATCTGAATTTTTGTGACCCCATTTGAAGTCTTCTTGACAAAGATACTAGACTGGTTTATTATTTCCTTCTCCAGCTCATTTTACAAATGAGGAAACTGAGGCAAATGGTTAAGTAACTTACCCAGGGTCACACAGCTAGTAAGTGTCTGAGGCCAGATTTGAGGAAGATGAGTCTGACTCCAAACCCAATGCTTCATCTACCTGTGCCATGTAGCTGCCCTAATTTCTTATTTTATAGATGGGGAAACAGACTTCCAGTGAATGTTACTTGTTCAAGATCACATAGATAGCAAGAGTCAGAATTTTAACTTAGGTACTTTGAATCTAAATTGTGATAAAAGAATATTTTTTTTTTCATTTTGATCCTTGAGCAGAAATGGGAGCCATGGCTGGATTTGGTCCAAGGAAGACTTCCCTAACAATTAGTTATCTAAAAGGGAATGGGTTTAATTTAGGAAGGTTCTCTTTCCCTTGGTGGTCTTTAAGCAAATATTGATTACCGCTACTTGTCATGAAAGTAGGACTGGAGAATCTGCAGGACACATGGCAGATAAGACTGGAGTCTCTGGGGTTCCTTTTGACTTTGACATTCTGTGATACCTGAATCTTTGAAAATTTAAGAGATTCATTTAAACCAAAAACCTTTGACCCTAAGTCCAATAGTCTTTGCCCTAAAGTTTAGAAAAGTTAAGTGACATAGGATCACAGAATTAGAGCTCTAAATGACCTGACAGCTTTTTGAGATGAATCCCCTCAAATTCCAAATGAAGAACCTGAGGTAGTTGAAATTATTTTCCCAAGGTCATTTTATCTGAACATAAAATTTCCTTTAATTAGTCAAAGAGGCTTTCAGAATTACAGGAGACCAGTTAACTCTTTGAGTCTAATTACCTTACTTTACAGATGAGGAAAATGAGTTCCAGAGAATTAAATGATTTGACTAAGGGTCAGCTTAGCCAGTAAAATTTCCTTTTATGAATCGTGAAAGTTCTCAGAAAAAGGAATGTGTGATCATGTTTCCCCTCCTTTATATATCCAATCAGTTTCCACATCTTACCATTTATCTCCCACATCCAATCCCTTCTCTCTATTCTCATAACTACCACCCCAGATCAAGGCTTTATTTATCACCTCTTGCCTGTACTAGTGTAGCTACTTTTTGCAGCATCCCTACCTCATATCAAGGGCTCAAACCATTCTTAGTGTCCATTTCACAGGATGCTTCCCACAAGCCCAGTATAAAAAACTGCTTGACTACATGACCCATGAATATAAGTAAGTATCCACAATTCTTTGTTTAGGCTTCATATTTGAGCTTAGTTTTCTGATATGAAATGTCTGCTTTCCATCAGGGTGTGTGTGTGTGTGTGTGTGTGTGTGTGTGTGTGTGTGTGTGTGTGTGTGTGTTTTTACCTCTTTCTTGCCAGTATGAGTTTGCTCAGGCTAATGCATTACATTTTTCTTAAAGAAATCCCAAATGTTCTGTGTCTTTTGTTTGGCGTTCTGGGTCCTTGGAGTAACTTCCTTCTCTCTCAGAAATACCACTCGGTGTACCTTGTTTGGGGCATGGGAAAAAGAATTCGTTCCACAAAAAAGACTCATCCAAGGAATCAAGTATAAATCAAGCTTCCTTTCTAATAGCATTTCAAAACAATATTCATTCTGAGTGTCAGGGCAAATGAAAGACGTTACCACAGAGATAAAACTTAAATGTCTCATTTGCAAAACTGGAGGGTAAAAGTGAGGCTAAACTGAAACTGAACTGCTGATAGATTGCATTCAAAAGCAGTTCTTTCCAACNCTCTCTCTCTCTCTCTCTCTCTCTCTCTCTCTCTCTCTCTCTCCCCCTCCCTCTCTCTCCTTTTTTTATACATTCTTATTGAGAAATGGATTGTTCTTTTTCTTCTAGCCTCCTCAGTTTCTAGTGTAGGCAACAATACTCATTGCACCCAGAAGTTAGAACCCTTATTCAACTTGGAGCCAGATTTTAGGTGGGATGTTGTAGCCAGTTAGCCCAGCAGGAAAACCCTAAGAAGTCAGGATGCCACAGACTGGGGCAAAAAGACAGTTTCAGGCTTAGAATTTGGGAGTGTATCATATAGAAATTGAGTTAAAATGAGAACCTAATCCCTTCTCCAACCTAGAGAGTAGGGTGGTAGAGAGGAGAGATTAATATCTAGTTGTTGGGGGAGTGAATTTTTCCATTTGTGATTATACCATTGGGAAATAAATGTTTTGTTTTGTTTTTATCAAAGGTAATCTGACTGTTAAGTGACTAAATGGAACTGCAGTATAGGGGACCAATCCTACAATTGAGGGAACATTGGTAAGAGCCAGAGGTGCTGGTAGAAAGTCTTGGCACTTCAAATCCCCTTAAATTAGCAGAGAAATCATCTGGAAGAAAAGTGAAATCTAATATTCCTGGCCTTCAGGTAGTGATATCAGAAGAGTCAGTGTTGGATAGCCAATATAGATAGGATTGAACATGTGGTTTTAGTGGTTTAGGAAACTCCTAGTGTGGAAACTCTCACTAATGGGGTAGATTGTTTGCTTACTTAGTTTATGCTGGACCCTATGCTAAGAGCTGAAAATGTAAAAAAAGGCAAAAATCACAGTTCTTACCCTCAAGGAGCTCACATTATAAGGAGTGGGGAATGGAGAGATAATATGTAAAAAAACTAGGTACATGCAAGACAAGTACATAGGAGACTGGAAGGTAATCTGAGAGGGAGAAACTTCAGTGATGCAGTGGACAGAGAGCTGGGCCTGAAGTCAGATAGATTTTATTTCAAATCTAGCCTCAGACATTTACTAGCTGTTTGACCCTGAGCAAGTCACTTCAAACCTTGTTTGCCTCAGTTTCCTTATCTATAAAATGAGCTCCAGAAGGAAATGCAAACCACTCCAGTATCTTCACCCAAAAAAAAACTCCAAATGGGATCCCCAAAAGTCATACATGACTGATGATGACAGAAGGGCAGCAAAAATCTGAGAGAGGAAAGTACTAGCAGGGGGAGTGGGTAGTAGGGATGGCCTCCTGAAGAATGTAGAGTTTAAGCTGAAATTTGAAGCAAGCCTGGGAAATTATGAAGTCTAGGCATGATGATAGCCAGTGCTAAAGCTGTCAGAAGACACGAGATGGGGTGTCCTGTGTGAAGAATGTTAAGTATACAGTGTAGCTAGATTATAGAGGGTTTGAAAGAGAATAAAGTAGAAGAAGTCTGGAAAATTAGGAAAAGCCCAGGTGATGAAGATTGTTAATTGCCAAACCAAGAAGTTTATATTTGATCATGGAGGTAATTATGGGAGCAATTGGAACTCATTGAACAGGAAGAGAGACTTGCACTTTAGATAAACATTGGCAAATGAATGTGGAAATGAATTGGACTAGGGAGAGACTTGAGGCAATGAGGCCTGTTAAAAGGCAATATAGTCCAGGCAGGTGTGAAGTGATAATGACCTGAACTAGAGTGGCAGCTATGGGAATGGAGAAGGGAATATGTAAAAGAAATATCTGGAAGGCAAAATAATAAGGCTTAGCAACAGACTGGCTATATAGGGTGAATGAGGTAAGGAGCTGCAGAAGGCTTGGAAGATGTGTGTCTGGGTAACTGGAAGACAGCAGTGCCCTTGGCAGTAATAGGGAAAATTTAGCAAAGAGGAGAGTTTAGAGGAAAAGGATCATGAGTTCTATATTGGATGTTGAAATTGAGATGCCTGTAGAACATTGATTTTAAGATGTGCAAAAGTTTAATAATGATGTGACTTTAGCTCAAAAAATAGAGATCTGGTTGTCATGTGCTTAGAGATGGTCAATGGACCCATGAGATGAGTATGTGTCACATGGAAGAAGAAACATCAAAAAAGCCAGAGAAGGAATAGGAACAAACCCTTATTTATTAAGTGCCTAAGTGGTTCAGTGGATAGAGGGACAGGTCTGGAAACAGGAAGAGCTGAGTTCAAATTTGACCTCAGATGGTAACTACATGACTCTGGGCAAGTCCACTTAAACCTGTTTGCTTCAATTTCCCCATCTGTATATTGAGCTGGAGAAGGAAATGACAAACTACTCTAATCTTTGTCAAGAAAACCCCAAATAAGGTCATGAAGAGTCAGATATGGCTGAATAACAACTAAGTGCCCATCATAAGTACTTTACAAATATTCTCTCATTTGATCTTTTTAAAAATATTGTTTTTATTTTGTATTTAATTAATTTTTTAGTTAAATGTAGAAATGATTTTGATGATTGTTTTCTGACACTTTAGGATTCAGATTTTTCTCTCTCCCTGCTTTTCTCCTTCTCCCCAAGGTGGTAAATAGTCTCATATAGGTTATACCAGTGCTTTCATGCAATATTTATTTCCATATTGTTCACATTGTGATTAGAAGACATATATGACACACAAAATAAACTCAGTGAAGGAAATAAATTGAAAGATGTCAGACTCTTTCTTTGGATGCCCATGGCATTTTCATCATGAGTCCTTAGTGATTATCTTAGAAACTTGATTTGTAGACAGTGGTTTAGTCCTTCCTGGTTGATCATTGTAATAATATTTCTTTTACTGTATGTATTGTTCTCTTGCTTCTACTCACTTCACTTTGAATCAGTACATATGTCTTTCTAGGTTTCTCTGAACTCATCCTGTTCATCAGTTCTGATGGTATAATAGTAATACTTTTTACAACCATATGCCACAACTTGTTCATCCATTCTCTAGCTGATGGACAACTCCTCAGTTTCCAATTCTTTGCCACTACAAAAAGAGCTGCTAAAAATATTTTGGTACACATAGGTCCTTTACCCTTATTTTTTATCTCTTTATGATACAAACCCAGTAGTGGTATTGCTGGGTCAAAGGGCACAGGTGGTTTTATGACCCTTTGGGCATGGTGGGTCCATATTTCTCTCCAGAATGGTTGTATCAGTCCACAGTTCCATCAATAGTGTTAGTGTCTCCATTTTCCACATTTCTTCCAACATTTATTATTTTCCTTTTTGGTCATTTTAGCCAATCTGATAGTTGTGAGGTTGTATCTCAGAGTTGTTTTAATTTGCATTTCTCTCATCAGTAGTGAATTGGAACATTTTTCCATATGACTATAGTTTTAATTTCATCTGAAAAATTGCCTATTCATAATCTTTGACTATTTTTCAATTGGAGAATGCTTTGGTATTCTTATTAATTTCACTTAGTTCTCTATATATTTGTCTCTCATTTGATCTTCAAAACAATGGAGGTGCTATTATTATGCCCGTTTTAAAGTTTAGGACACTGAGGCAGTCAAAGATCAAATGACTTGCCCAGTGTCAAATAAGTATGAAATATCTAAGACCAGATTTGAAATCAGCTTTTCTTGATTTCACGCTTAGTGTTCTATGCAACCACCACTAGAGCTAAAAGAATGCAATGTTGGAGAAACTGAAAAGGTGAGAGTATCCAAGAGGTAATGAATGGTGTCAAATGCTGCAGAGAGGTCAAGAAGGATAGAACCATAATTTTTCAGAAGAAAGACCTGATCTTGGATGTTTATGACTCAAAGTTCACCATGCTGTCCCTCTCTAAATGAATATTTGTGTACATCTCTATACAAATATAGTTAAAAACTGTTAGTTTCATTGCTTGATTTTGTCTTTTCTTAACTGAAAGTATGAATCCAGGCACACTTTCATGCTAACCTTTCCTTGTGACTCTAACACCTGTCATACATTCTTCAAAATCATCGTGCCTTCAACCATATGCAGCTTTCTGGAGCCATACATGATTAAAGGAAGCTGACCTTAAACCCACTGTGGTATGTCACATAACCACTCAAGAATCAGCTATGTAGGCAGCCTTCCAGTAGCCAGGATTAATTTTTGCATTGGAAGCTCAAGTTTCAAAGGTGTAGGCTGTGGGTGTGCCCACAAAACAGCTTGGGTTCTCATGCTTTTAGAAACCAGGCCTGCCTGAGCTCACAACTCTTATAATTATGAAAAGGCTACACATACCTAGACTTGTCAATTTTTTTTCTTCTTTTGGCCCATGCAATTATGACATATGACTAGCCCAAGCTCACTGCTCCAGGCAAACTCATCTAGTCACTTTAACCTAGATAGGCTACAGTTATTGTAACCCCTACATGTTTGCTTACTTTGTTCTCCAATCTAGTATCCTCAGTCCTTTCCTCCTTATCTATTCAAGTCTCAGTTCTATTCCAGGAACTCTTTTGTGGTCATTGAATTCCAATATGCAGTTATTTCTTATTTCATTGACAGTCATATGGAGTTTATGACTTTGTCTTTTAAATGTTTTCTGTTGTTATATTTGTGATGCACAAAAAGTAGAGGATTTATGGAAGAAATATGGGCAAGAATTGCACAGATCATGAAATATGGACAGATTTTTAACTCAGCTGTTATGAAAAGCCCACAGCGATGAAATCACAGGGCTATTGTAATACTGAAGAAGTGTATACCAGTAGTCAACTGAACATGTGTCCGCAGCTGGATAGTAATGATAATAATTCATCCTAATAAGGCACTTTGCATCCAATAATTCATTTGATCTTCACAATAAGCCTATGATGTTAGCAGGAACATATGAGAAATTCAGAGGAGACTAGTTCCTCTGGTGTGAGAGGTTGCCAAGCTCTTTTCAGGGCTGTTTTCCACCTTTGGTGTCTGCCTAGCATCCAGTTCTCACCTGTGGCTCCAAGAAGCTATAGCATTCACAGCGTCCACACTCCAGCAAACTATCTTGGCCAGTGGATGAGGGTAAGTAATAGTCCTCAAACCCTTTGGTGAATTAGGGATGTCTCATTCAGGCAGATGAAGATTTTCCCTAGTGGAAGGGGAGGATGAAAGCAGTTAATTCTAATGGTCATGAAGGCAGTGCAAAAAAGCCCCATGGAGTACTTAGAGCTTAGTTAGACTTCAAAGAAACCAAGATCATCATCCACTGCAACCTAGGACATCACCAGACATTTTGACTTTTGTCTTGCCACTGGAGTTGGATGACTGAAAGAGAGAGTGAGGCAAACAGCTTTGTGTAATTCTGTCTCACTTAAATGCAATTTATGTAGAGCCAAAAGACATCACTCAAAAATATCATTTTAGTCTTCTTCAAGAAGGAAGGATGACTGGGGGCAGCTGGGTAGCTCAGTGGTTTGAGAGTCAGGCCTAGAGACAGGAGGTCCTAGGTTCAAATCTGACCTCAGACACTTCCCAACTGTGTGACCCTGGGCAAGTCACTAGACTCCCATTGCCCACCCTTACCACTCTTCCACCAAGGAGCCAATACACAGAAGTTAAGGGTTTAAAAAAAAAAAGAAGGAAGGATGACTACCAGTCATGACATTAGCAGACTGAGTATCATTGTTTTCATTCTACAGATTCAAATACTGAAGCTTAGAGGGATTAAATGACTCATCCATAGGCATGTGGTTCTTTAGTTGCACAGTTGGAACCTGAACCCAAATTTTCTAATTTTCTCACTAATTCTAGCTATTACCTTCACTTATATTTTCATCTTTAATAGACAAACTTTTCTTTCCTGGCATCCAAGAAGCTTTTGTGTGCCTTCCCGCTTCTTTCCCAATCCTAGGCATGAGTTCCTCTATTTATCACCTGCCATAACTGATCCAATTCTGGAAAATTCCAGTCCTGCCTAACACGTTATGCAAGTTATAATTTCTGCCTATGTGTGGTTAGGATCCTATTCTCCACCACTGGAACATTTACCCAGGAAACAGTCCATATTACAATGATATTTAGATCTCTATTTATGACAGGCATATGGCTGGCCAATCTGTAGTCTCCTTTCCTTCTCTTTGCTCTCCCAGAAAGGATTCCAAGCAGATGGTTTATTCCAGCATCCTTTGCCATAGTCCTGCCTCTCATTTGTATTCTCCTGATGATGTCTAGATCTGTCTTGTTTTGTTCTATTAATTTAAAACGTGGCACTATCTTTATAACCATTCAATTATGTTGTCTCAAGGAAGCGTTTCATTTTTATATAATCTTATGCATACAAAAAAGTTTTTATCCTTGACCTGCTTCTCCTGTGTGTGAGTGTGTGTACATTTGTATACATGTTTTTCTATAGAGTTAGTTCAAGGCACTCAAGTTTTCTCAATACTTCTTTCAAAATGCTTCTGAAATTGCTTGGCTTCTAAAGCTTACCTCATATTCTTTTCATCTCAGGCATATGAATCACTGCAAGCATATTGCTTTGAGTCATCCTCAGTGAGGTCATAAACAAAGTCTTGCAATATAATCCCCATGTGGGCATTAGCTTATTTTGCCTTTAAATTTTAACCTCATGACAAACTGTTCTTCTAAGAGATCCATGCCAGATCCTTTGACCTTTACTTGTCTTTCATTTTTAGATATGATTTTTCAGGAAGTTATTTCAGGTAAAAATGTTAGATAGGCACATTGTTCAGGTGTACCTTAGCCCAACTCCCCACTCCCCAACACACTCACATCTCCTTTGTTTGTTTACTCTTCCAATTTAGTGATGTTCCTGCATCTTTGGTGTCTGATGTCTCATATCCTTTCCTCTTTCATATCTGTAATAGACATTCACTGAAAAGGAAGTTCTTACTAATTGTAGGACAATCACTTTCAGGTTGTTTTTTTTTTGACTGTTCTTTTCCATTCTTTCCATACTACTCTGCAGCTTGCCTATCAATCTATTCCATTTCATACTTTTATTTTGCTCCTCAATCCCAAATATTTCTTTCCTTGCTCTTTGGAACTCCAAATAATTTTTCTATCCAAGGAATAAAGCCATCTTGAATTTCACTCATGTTTCCTTACAACCAGGAGAGAAAAAGTGTGTTATAATTGATAAATCTCTGAACTTGGAGTCAGGAAGGCCTGCATTTGAGTCTCACCTCTGATTATTCACAAGGTGTATGTGTGTGTGTACATGTTGTCTTATGTTAATAGTAATAACAAAAATAACAATAATAGTTAACATTTATATAGTGCTTAAAATTTGAAGAGCACTTTACAACTATTATGTCATAAAATGATCAGTATCAAAATATATTTTGCATGATAATACGTGTATAACTCAGATAGAATTGCTTGCCAACTCCAGGGAGGGGGAGGGGAAAAGGGAGGGAGACAAATTGGATTATATAACTTTGGAAAACTTATGTGGAAATTTGTTATTACATGTAGTTGGAAAAAGTAAAAAATAAATAAGATATATGCAAAGAAAAAATATTATGTCATCATCCTAATAAGTCTAAGAAGAAGGTGCTATTCAGGAAAACTGAGGCAGATAGCAATGACATGACTAGAGTAGTAACTATATGAGAAAACCTTTGAACTCAGTTTTCCCCGAGTCTAGGTCCATTTTTATAAGCGTTGTATCAATTAGCCATTGATAATATCAACCAATCAACAGATATTTATTAAGAGTCTATTATATATCACATTGTGTTAGGAACTGGGGATAAAAATAGGATAAATATAATAATTTCTACTGACCAGGAGATTTTATTATAATGGAAGGGACTACTTGTTATTTACCACTATAGAATATAAATTCCTTAAGGACAGGCTTTCATTCATTTATGCGTTTGCCTCTCCAGCATCTAGCAAGTCCTTGGGGCATAGTAAGTGCTTGATAAATGGCAAGATATTTAACCTCTGAATCTCAAGTAGATGTCTAAAATAATAGGTTTTAGATAGTTTGGAATCTGCATTGGTAGACAGAATTGGTCATGATTTTTGGTTGTTTTTAGATCATCTTAATATAACACTTTAAATTTACCTCTCCCTTTGCATATGTTTTCTCATTTGATCATAATACTCCAGTGTGGTAGATGCTATTATCATCACTTCCATTTTATAGGTGAAGAAACTGAGGCTGAGAGCTCAGGTCCAGAGTCACACATCTTCTAAGTCTTTGAAATTAGATTTAAACTTAAGTTTTCCTGGCTCCAAGTCTAACTCTCTAACTAGAATACATTGTTGCTGATATACTGGCATAGTCTTTACAAGATCCTAGTACCATAAAATATGGAAGACAGGATTGTCCCATTCCGCAAAGAGAAAATTGTTAACTACAGTTATTGGTTATATATCAAACTCTTCTGTGTTGTTCCTTGATGTAATTGACTTCGCTATATCTTACTTTTATTTATGGGCATCAAGCCTTTGATATAGGAGAAGAGTCACTCACAAGCCTATTTTGAATTTAATCACTTTGTGGAATTAATGAGTTAGTTTCCAGTTTAATAGCCAATATAGTAAATGAGAAGGGAAATGTGATCATTCTTTTACAGCCAGAATCTGCATGTCACATCTGTTGGTATCTCTGAGTAAACTGAAGTGAGCATTTTGGGTTCTTATGTCATTGTAATTTTTTATGTTAATGGACAATTTTTCATTCATTGCTTTCCCTTTAGATGACCTTGGAGAACACTGGATTTTATTCTATAAATGCAAGACCTTCTGAGAGAATGGAGATATTCATGGGGACAGTTTAAGCTTTGGCAGACTGATGTCCATATTCTGTAATTGACCTGCATGTGGGTAGACTTTCCCTTCTACCCCAAATCAAAAAATGAAGGAATCATTAGATACCAGTTAAAGTACTTTATAACATATTTGATGAAGATTCTACATTAATGTTTCTGTGTGTTTCTGTGTGTGTGTGTGTGTGTGTGTACATTTGTGTAGGTACTCTTGGCCCTTGTTTTTTTGAGGTTCTGATAACCTACAGGAATAAAAATATACATTCTTAAAGATATGAACTATGAAAACTCAATGGATGCTCTATTCAGATTCCAGATGCCACTAACAAAGCTTTTGTCCTTGAAAACAAAAATTATCTTCCTGTATCCTTACTGCCTTGTACTGCAGTAGTTATGTAACATCATATTGCTGTATAAGGTAGAGGTTTATGAGAAGCTACTTAGAAGAAAGACAAGATTCTTAAAGTGTCTAAACCTTCTTCCAAATAAGATCAAGATGCCTGATATGGGGATATTTATTAACAAAATAAAAACATATTTTCAGAGTGAGACTCCCACTCCTGTCCTCCCATCATTATATACCGAGAACCAAGCAATTTATTTACACAAGCACTTATAAAGTTCTTACTTTGTGCAGGGCACTTTGCAAAGTGTTAGAGATAAAGACAAATTAGAAATAGTTGCTACCCTCAAGGAGTTTATATTCTAATGGAAGAGACAAAGTGGATATGTGGGTTTTTTTAATTTAATGTAGAAACAATTTTTGACAATTGTTTTCTGACATTTTGCCATTCAAATTTTCTCCCTGAGGTGGTACATGATATATATTGTATCAATGTTTTCATGCAGTATACATTTCCATATTCCCTGGGTAGTGGCTGAAGATATGGATTACATATACAATTAAAAAAACCATCAACTATGTCCAAAGGGTGCTAAAAGACTGCCTGCCCTTTGATCCAGCCATATCACTGCTGGCTTTATACCCCAAAGTGATCATAAGGAAAAAGGCTTGTACAAAAATATTTTTAGCCATGCTCTTGTGGTGGCAAAAAATTAGAAAATGAGGGAATGCCCTTCAATTGGGGAATGGCTGAACAAGTTGTGGTATCTGTTGGTGATGGAATACTATTGTGCTCAAAGGAATAATGAACTGGAGGAATTCCATGCAAACTGGAATGAACTCCAGGAATTGATGCAGAGTGAAAGGAGCAGAACCAGGAGAACTTTATACACAGAGACATACACTGTGACACAATCAAATGTAATGGACTTCTCTATTAGCAGCAATGCAAGGATCCAGAGGAAGGCCGAGGAACTTATGAGAAAGAACACTACTCACATTCAGAAGAACAGTGGGAGTAGAAATACAGAAGAAAAACAACTGCTTGATCACATAGTTCGATTGGTGATATGATTAGGAATGTAGACTCTAAACATTAATCACATTAGTGCAAATATCAATAATATGGAAATATGTCTTGATCAATGACACTTGTAAAACCCAGAGGAATAATGTGTTAGCTATGAGGGGGGTTGGGGGAAGCAGAGGGAAAGAACATGAATCTTGTAACCACAGAAAATATTCTAAATTAATCAATTAAATAAAATTTTCCAAAACAACAACAACAAAAAACCCTTGAAGGAAATAAAGTGAAGGATGGAAACCTTGACTTGGAATCAGATTGCAATAGTTCTGTCTTTGGCTGTGGGTAGCAGGAATTTTTGCTTGTTTGTTTGTTTTTTATCATTAGTCCTTTGGAGTTATCTTAGAACCTAGTTTTGTTGATACCAGTCAAGTCTTTGCAGTGAGTAATTGTACAACATTTTTGTTGCTGTATACACTGTTCTCCTGCTGCTACTCACTTTACTTTATCTCTGTTCACATAAGACTTTCCAAGTTTCTCTGAATTCTTCCTGTTCATCATTTCTCATAGCACAATAGCCATTGCCCAATTGATGGACATCACCTCAGTTTCCAATTCTTTGCCACTACAAAAAGAGCTGCTAAAACTATTTACTGCTAAATCAAAGGTTATACAGAGTTTTATGGCCCTTTGGATATGGTTCATATTGCTCTCCAGAATGGCTATATCTGTTCACAGTTCCACCAACAATGTCATCTCCTCCAACATTTATTGTTTTCCTTTTCGGTAATATTAGCTACTATGATAGATGTGAGGTGGTATCTCAGAGTTGTTTTAATTTGCATTTCTCTCATCAATAGTGATTTGTAGCATTTTTTCATATTATTAGAGATAATTTTAACTTCTTACTCTTAGGACTGTTCATATTCTTTGACTATCTTTCAATTGGAGAATGCTTTTTAGTTTTATAAATTTAGCTTAACTTTCTATATATTTGAGAAATGAGGCCTTTGTCAGTGATGTGTACTATAAATTTTTTTTCTCAGTTTGTTGTTTCCCTTCTAATCTTGATTATATTGGTTTTGTATAGAGATTTTTTAACTTAATGTAATCAAAATTACCCATTTCACTTTTCACAATGTTCTCTATGTCTTGTTTGGTCACACTTTATTCTCAAACATCAGTCTGACATTTATGTTTCCAAAATTTGTTTATGGTATCCCCCTTTATTTCTAGTATCCATATACCATTCTTGGTTTATGGCATGAGACATGGGGTCTGTGCCTAGTTTCTATGATATTGCTTTCCAATTTCTCCAGCAATTTTTGTCAGATAGTGAATTCTTCTCCCAATAACTTTATTCTTTGGGTTTACTGAACACTAAGTTACTAAGGTCATTAACCGCGTGTTAATTTCCTAACCTGTTCATTGATCCACTACTCTATTTCTTGGCCAGTACCAGATTGTTTGAATGATTACTGCTTTATAGAATAGTTTGAGATCTGGTACTGCTAGGCCATTCTCCTTCATATATGTTTTCATAAATTTCCTTGATATTCTTGACCTTTTGTTCTTCCATATGAATCTTGGTTTTTTTTTCCGATTCTATAAAATAATTTTTGGCTAGTTTGATTGGTCTATAATTGAATAAATAAATTAATTTAGGTAGGATTGTCATTGTATTATGTTGGCTTATATATGCTTATATTTACCTAATACATACAAAGTGAATAAAGGATTATTATGGAAAAGAGGGCACAACTAGTTGCCAGGGAAATCAGAAAATAGAAGAGAATCTTGAGGGATTCTTGAGAATCTTGAAGGAAATTGAGGTTTCCAATAAAGGAGTGTATTCCAGGCATGAGTAAAAAGCCAGTTTAAAGAGTCTGAGGTGGAATGTCATGTGTGGAATATCAAGAAATACAATATAACTGAATCCTAGAGTGCGAAGCAGACAGCATAGTGCCTTTCTCACATTTTGATGGATCTATGATTTCATTAATATGGATAACTCCTTTCATCAGTTCAAATTCTGCTACATTTGGACCTCCTCATCTTGGGTGATTCTTATTCTCATCTTTTCTTATACTTAAAGGGTGTTTAATAATTGTTTATTGAAATGAAATAAACTCAAAAACAAACATTATGTAATGTTTTAAATTCATAATATCTTCATAAAAACTTCATGATTTCCATTTTACAAATGTAGAAACTGAGACTCAATTATATTAAGTGATTTGGCCACAGTAACAAAATTTGGGTCAGACTCAAGACTTGAACCCAAATCATCCCATTCCAAGTCCCATTTACTTCACATTACCTTCTCTACTTTCAAAGAGATACTAAATTTAGCCCACTGGCCATAAATAATTTGCATTTGGATTTTTTATAGGTTTCCTAAGCTGTTTAATTTTTATTCATTTTAGGCTAGATGGAGGTCAAATATAAATTGAGACTGGAAATTGCTTCTCTAGGAAACTCCTTTGATCTCTTTTTCCCAGCATAGTAATTTAAATGTATTCATAAATTTTGTTTTGACATTATAGATGCTTCCTATGAAACACACTGACCTCTCACTCTTTACCAGCACCCCTAAGTATACTTGTATAATAATCCTATCCTGTGAGCTTGAGTATTAAAATAAATCTAAGATTGTTTATAACAACTTGGTATAAGTCAGATTGCATTATACCACCACCAACACGTTAGGCTTACCTGTTGGGTCTACTTCCTAACTCCAATTAACTGAGAATCATCACTGGTCTCATAGAAAGTTACTTCAGCTCCATTCTCTAATTAGTTCAACTATCAACTAATTATTTCACTTGTCAATAGAAAAAAGGGGACATTTTTAAAATTTGATATTATGGTATTGACAGTTACAATCATACTTAGCCAAAGTTTTGTAATTTCTAAGTGCTGACTTTGTTTCTCTAAAGTCAATGCATTTGTTATTCTTTTGGCTTTCTTTTCTTTTCTTTCTTTTCTTTTTGGGGTTAAGTGACTTGTCCAGGGTCACACAGCTACGAAGTGTCTGAGGCTAGATTTGAACTCTAGGTATCACTCTCAATCCACTGAGCCACACAGCTGCACCCTTGTCTTCTTTTTCTTGACTTTGCATCACTTCCCAGGTTTTCCCAACTTCTTAATATTCATTACTCCTTACAGAGCCCTAAATTTCAATTACATTTATACATCATAAATTGTTTGACCATTCTCTAATGATAGGCCACATATTTTGTTTTTCCTTCAGATAAATAATGTTGCTTTGAACATTTTGGTACATAAGGTCTTTTCCCTCAGTCAGTAACCATGTTGGATATAATCCCAGTAGTGCATGTCAATGTCAAAGGGCATGAACAGTTTTGCAACTTTTCTTGCATAATCCCAAATTGTTTTTGAGAATAATCGAACTAATTCATACCTCCTGTGTTTTCTCCATCTTTGAACATCTTTGCTAACTTGATAAATTGAGGTGCTACTTTAAGGTCATTTAAATCTACATTTCTCTGGTCATTAGGGATTTTGAACATTTTTTCAGATGGTTATGCCTAGTTTGTATTTCTATTTTAAAGCATTTATTCATTTCTTTTGACACTGTTGGAGAATAGATCTGAGTTTTATATCCATATATCAATTCCCTATAGTTTTAGATGTCAGGATTCTGTTAGTGATATTTAACATAAAGATTTGCTTTTCCTGTCTATATTTTTTCTTTTTTCTCATTTCATTTGCTTTTAACTAAGTAAAAAGCTTTATAATTGTATTTAACAAAAACTTTCTATTTTGAGTCTTCTGATCTCTTCTATCTATTGCCTAGTGAGAAATTTATTAAAATAGGACAATATTTGTGCTTTCCAGGATTCAGTCCTGCCCTGGAAGAAGGAAGTATATGAGTCTCTAAGGTTGGGTTGGAGGAGCAGACATTACCCAGAGTGCTTGGTGAGATATAGTTCCAGAGACAGTATATATTGGTCTTAGAGGTGGTGAGTGATCATGTTAGGGTATGGGGTAGTACTGTCCCTAAAGACTCAGGATACATAATGACTGAGATTCTCATTTTCAGAGTCACTACTACTTTTCAGAGATTCTTTGTGTTCTAACTGTTTACTTCGTTGTTTGTCTTCATTATCTCTGCTTTAAGATCTGTAATGTCAGATTCAATTTTCAATTTAATATCTTCTTTTTTAAACCATTTTATTTCTATTTAATAACTTCCTTGACTTTCTGGCAATTGTTTTATGTCTGCTGGGTAATCCAGGGAATTTTCTTTTTCACTGGAGAATTTTTTGGTTGTTCACTTTTCTTCAGAGTCTAATACATATTCATTTTGTTATGGCTTTGGAGGGAGGAAAGAATTCGTACTCATTGTTCCTTTTGTCTTTATGAGTTATATTGGTGTTTCATCTCCTGGGAAGTCATATTTTATAATCCAGTCTTTCTCTTTTCTAGTTTTTTTGTTCTTCAACTTAAAAAAAATATATTCCCAGTAACTTGTATCTGGCTTTTTTTTTCACTGCTTGATCCTTCTTTTTTTCCAATTCTGTGACTTGTATATTTTGTTTTGTATAGAATCCTGAGACAGAGCATCTACAGCTTCTTCAAATTAAGGGATATTAATATCTCACTGGTTCTCTTTCCTGAGTAAACTCTTTTTCACTGAGGAAAAGACAATCTGTAGCTATATATCTAGTCTCCTTTCTGTTGGGACAGGAAGCCCCTGCTCTATTGTTACTGCTCTGTCTCTCCCCTACACACACACACACACACACACACACACACACACACACACACACACACACACACACACTGCCTCTCTCTCTGTCTCTCTGTCTCTCTGTCTCTCTGTCTCTCTGTCTCTCTCTCTCTGTCTCTCTGTCTGTCTCTCTCTCTCTCTCTCTCTCTCTCTCTCTCTCTCTCTCTCTCTCTCTCTCTCTCTCATATCTCCTTTCCTTCCTTTTGGGTGGATAGGTGGGATCCATGTTTTCAACTTCTTGTACACTATAGGGTTTCAAAGGGAGTCACTACCGTGGGAGGACAAAGTCAAGTCAAAAGAAGACTAGAAAGTTACTGTTGTCTATACTGGACCAGGATTGGGTTAGGTAAGTGTGAAGTTTAAATATTTTAGTGCTATTATGTTATTCTATAAAATTTTTTGCCTTGCCTGGTACTTCTATATTTTTTTATCTTACTGATTTTTATTGAGTCACTTTCGAATATAAGAGATAATCTAAGAATTGTGTGACTCATAGCATCNTCTCTCTGTCTCTGTCTGTCTCTCTCTCTCTCTCTCTCTCTCTCTCTCTCTCTCTCTCTCTCTCTCTCTCTCTCTCTCTCTCATATCTCCTTTCCTTCCTTTTGGGTGGATAGGTGGGATCCATGTTTTCAACTTCTTGTACACTATAGGGTTTCAAAGGGAGTCACTACCGTGGGAGGACAAAGTCAAGTCAAAAGAAGACTAGAAAGTTACTGTTGTCTATACTGGACCAGGATTGGGTTAGGTAAGTGTGAAGTTTAAATATTTTAGTGCTATTATGTTATTCTATAAAATTTTTTGCCTTGCCTGGTACTTCTATATTTTTTTATCTTACTGATTTTTATTGAGTCACTTTCGAATATAAGAGATAATCTAAGAATTGTGTGACTCATAGCATCATCTCCTTTTTCACCACCCAATATTAATGCAGAAGCAGAATGAAGATGAACAGTATAAATTAATGCCCATTTTATAATTTTTCTTCATTTTGTGAGTGACCATGGTCAAAGGATCAAAGTAAGGGCCGCCCTTAAGTGGTCTGGCCCTTGGAAAGGACAGATTATCTTGAAGATGAACTCACCAGAGCTTAGGGTCCATTGACATGTCCTTTGAGAATCCTTTGAGATCATCTTACCATGATGAGGCTTTGTAGTAGTACTTTGAAGATTATTATTTTATGTTGTCATTCAGTTGTTTCAGTCATGCCTGAAACTTTGTGACTCCATTTGGGATATTCTTGGCAAAGATAATGGAGTGGTTTTCCATTTCTTCTCCAGCTCATTTTATAGATGAAGAAACTGAGGCAAATAGGATTAAGTGACTTGTCTAGGGTCACACAACTAGTAAGTGTCTGAAAACAGATTTAAATTCAGGAAGATTCATCTTCCTGACTCCAGGCCCAACACTCCATCCATGTTGCTACCTGCTGATAATTACTATTGTTGTTACGTTAAAGCTAAATATCAAGTAAGAAAAAAAGCTCCCCCCAAAGAGCAATATATGTAACAACCAGAGGTCATTCAGTAGCAGGTAGAAGTGCTCAGATCAGGATGACCAGATAAACCTACAGGGGCAAAGTAGATTAATGAAGAAATTAAAAAACAAGGCCCCCCAAATGGGAATTTTGTATCAGAAAAGTTCAGTTACATACACTAAGAAAATTTCTTGGCAGATGGGCAGAGAGTATCAGTGGGGAAATTTGACAGCAAGAAATTGATGGAAGCCTGCCATGAGGTAGAGGGGACCCAGACGCAGAGACCGAGACACAGTGCTAGGTCTCTATTTCCCCATTTGTAGAATGGAGGAGTTGAACTTAATGTTATCATTAATAAATTAATTATTAAATTAAAATTAATAGGAATGAAGAAGAGACCAGATACATTCTTAGAGAATGTAAAAAATTAGAAAAGGAACTTAAGCAAAGACTCAGGAAAAGAGGACTAAATTATAGTAACCCATTGGTGAACCTAGAGTTTAAAAGCAGGGCTTGGTCATTAAAAAAAAAAAGGAAGAGAAGTTATACAAACCTGGCAAGTCAGAGAAGAACAAACAAAAATGTTAGCTTGGACCTAGACTTCTGAGTTGCTGGCCTAGGATTCCTAAGTTTTCACATACTTGGGAAATGTTTGGTTTCAGGTTCAGTTAAGCAATCTTAGTTTTAAAGGTTGTAGTGTTATCAGAATGAGAAGGCAAGCAAATTATCATACAAGTGTCCCTTCCACACTGTGGGGGTCAGCAGCAAGCTACCCTTGGGATCTGGATAAAAAGTTTTGACCCTTTTCTTCATAACAGAGAAGTCTGATTTTTTTTTCTTTTTCCTTTAATAGGGGGTTTACAGTACCTTATATATACTTATGAGTTACTAAAAATTTTAAGATCTGTTTCCAGCCTTTGTGTGTTGTCTGCTAGCTTTTGTGTTCTTTTAGCAAGCTTTTAACTTTTTACTTATTTTAAATTGAAAAAAGAAATTGTGCATGCTTATGGCATTAAAAGGTAAAATATGTTGGTATCCTACAATACTATAGATATATCTTATGCATTTCTCAGTTACTAAACTTTTTCTTTGTCATTTTTGGCCTTCATTTCTGCAAAGTGCCCCCCCATTTCCATTTAATTTCTTATACCAACCTGTGATTTATTGAAATAGTGATGAGGAAAGTCGCAATGTGGAAGGGATTACCTCCGTTCTATTTCATTGTTATTTCTTTGTGAGCTGATACATGCACACAGTTAGACAAAATTCAACTGTATCTTATTGTCAGTGTTTCCCCCCTTACCCTATGTATAAGCAATAGCTTGAAACATCAACCCCTTGTTAAAATGATGCAACTCCCAGACATGATCGAGTGGGACCAGAATATATTTACAGAGTATAATTTAAGTTTTCTCACCTCTCTAGTTAGAATAATTCCAGTTTGATAATTAGAAAAGTTGTGAGTATTCCCCATCTATGCTTCACACGTTAAAACTTGAATCTCACCGAGTTAATAGAGGCAAAATCTACCCACTCTGGCTGTTTTCATGTCTCCGTTGCTTTCAAACTTAGAATCACTTTACCACAATGTGTGGTTTCAGTGCAATTCCATGGTCTCAATTAAGCTCATCCTTAGACAGGAAGAATTTAAGAATCATTACATCTGTAGCTGTTCTTCACAAAGGACACTTTATATCCTAACACTGCAGTGGTTGCCTGTAGTCCCCACTTTCCACCTCTTGATTTCCTTCAAGATTCAGCTTAGATCCCACCTTCTACAAGAGATCTTTCAAAGTTCAGGCTCCATTTCCCTTAATTCCTTCCATTCTAGAATTATTTCACATTTTGATTGTATTTATCTTGTATGTTTTCACTCGTGTCTGATTCTGTTATCCCATTTGGAGTTGTCTTGACAAAGATACTGGAGTGATTTGCCAATTCCTTCTCCAGCCCATTTTAAAGACGAAGAAACAGTGGCAAACAGAGTTAAATGCCTTGTCTAGGGTCCCACAGTAAGTGCCTGAGACCAGATTTGAACTCAGGAAGATGGGTCTTCCTGACCCAAAGTGTGGCACTCTATCCACTATGCCACCTAGCTGCCTATCTTGTATTTAGGGGTATGTTATTGAATATTTCACAAGTGGCTGGTTTGGCTAATGGTACCTCAGTTGTTTAATGGGCAAACAACTCACCAAAAAAGTTCATAGGAAGAAAATCCCCAAAAGATTATATCACAAACAGAGAACTTTAGATTCTGTTACTTGGGATAATTTGTATTTTTCTTCTTTTGTCTGAATTTGGGACTAAAGAAGATCTTAAAATTCTAATTCTGGTCATTTTCCCATCTCCTCAGGCCTCTGGAGTTAGGATTCTGTAGTTGTCCTGTCTTCTTCATTTGACAGTCAGCTCTTCCCTTCAACTAGCCCTAATTTTTTTCATTTATATTATAAAAGAATACTTAATGTGACATTCTGCATAGAGAACATATTCAATAATGTAGTAGGCCCATAGGCTTTTATCTGTGTGGTTCATTTTCTATGATCAAGAAAAGGAGAGTCATATGGAAACAACATGAGATTTGGAGTCAGAAAACTTGGTTCTAAACCTAGATGGATGAGCCATAGCCAGAAGTTAAAATATTTAATTTTAAAATGATATTGAAATTAAAATCTAATCTTATATTCAATCAACACTAACACAAATGAAATATGTTAGTGGAGAATATGCTATTTCTGTATCATCTATCATTTCTATACCTAGTTTGTATAGAAATGATATCTCAGAGAATAGTAGGAAGCTAGAGCTGCAAAGGACCTTGGAAATCATTTAGTCTGTATCTCAGTTTGCAGATGAGAAAATTGAGTCACAGAGTGGTGAAATAGTTTGTCCAAAGTAATAGACCTAATTAGTTGTAGGTCAAATACTAGAATGTGGATTATTTGATTCCTATAATGTTAGAAATTGATGACAGTCTCCAAAAATTCATAAAATGTCAATGAACCTTTGTCCTCCTTCATTCTCTGCCCCCTCCCATATCCAAGCATCGATTGGGACTTGTTATATTAAAGTTATTTAAAATCTCCATTTTTTTATACTTAGTAAAATCCCTTGTGTTATATTGAGCCATTGGTAGTTTTCATATTTCTTCTTTCCTATGACAAGTCACTAACATTCTACAACAAAAAATGTTTCTACTTCCCTGGTGAAATGCAGCACAGCATGTTAAAGAAGTAGAAAGCAGCTGATTTAAGACAAATCTGTAACTGATATTACTAGAGTAAAATGCTAGATGCAAAAGAAGGAATGAACACTCTGTTTCTCTTCCTATTTTTTTAGACTAAGCAGATGTTTACTAGTGATGCTTTCATATACGGTGGACTTGAGACAAGGTTTTTACAGAAAAATTTCAATAGCTTCTATGAGAGCAAGGAATGAAAGGTACTGCTCTGGTTAGTCTCTGCAGCATCTTCTCAACTCCCCACAAGTCTAGGAACAGTGTTTGTGTACTTTAGTTTTGCGTGTTAGAGCTTTCACACTTCTTACCTAGAAATTCAGCTTTACTTCTGAAATTCGTAAAAGGGAAGAGAGACTGCTCTTCTCTGAACCTAGACTGCTGAATTTACCTATCTGGAATTACTATGGCATTTCCCAGGTTTGCAATCTACAGAAACTCAATTTAGTTTATTTAAACTGAGTTCTCCTTTGAATAGACACTTAACATGCATGTTGCTTGAGGGTACAGATTATGCCTGTTCTCTTCTCTCCCCCCTCTCTCTTTCCTCTCTGTCTTCTCTGTCTCTCCTCACTCCTCTATCTCCTTCTCCCCTTCTCTCTGGGTCTCTGTCTCTATGTCTCTGTCTCTGCCTCTCCCTTTTCCCCTTTATCCCCACCCTCAGAATTTAGTATAGTCTTAGATGAAAAGGGCAGCTCTCTTAATGTCATTTGCTGCTTGACTTGTATTTTCCCTCTTCTTTTAATTAGAGAAAGGAAATGTTTAGCTCTTCACTTACAAAGGAATTAGTCCATTAGTTACATAATGGTGTCTTGAAAATGTGGCGAAGAATATTAAGGTTGTTAACCAATTCTCTGATTCCTTTTGGAAATCCAACTTGGTTCCTAATAACTTGTGAGTGATATTCCAGAACTCAAAAGACAATTAATTAGAACCTTAAAATAAATCTAATTTGGGGAACAATCTTGTCTGTGTTTTCCTGATCTTCTGCTTGGCTCTTGAAGAAGAAAAATTGGGTTGGGTTAGATAGAGGATAAGTAATTATTGTTGGTGGATTATATTTGCCCTCTTTAATAATAGCCAGTATTTATGTAGTGTCTACTATGTTCCAGGGACTAGTCCTTTATGAATGTTATCTAATTTGATCCTACAACAGCCCTGTGAGGGTGGTACTATTATCATCCCCGTTTTATAGTTGAAGAAACTGGGGCAACCAGAAACTAAATGACTTACCCAAGATCACATAGCTAGGAAATATCTAACATGGGATTTGAACTCAAGTCTTCCTGACTCCAGATCTGGTTCTCTATCTACTATATCACCTGACTGCTTCTCTACTATTGGGGGAAAGAGTACATCACAAAAAATTTGAGGATGAATCATGGTGCCATTATCCTTTGAAGATGTGCCTCTTTATTTGACTAATTAGTGTCTTCCAGTAGCTTCATCTCAAAACCCTCTCTCAGGCAGAGGAAAAGTGGGAAAGAGAAAGGAAAATAATGTAAGTAGAAAAAAAAGTGATGCAAGAAGAAATGAACCAATTGAAAAAGGAGAATCAAAATCCTCTCTACAATGAAGGTCCTTTTGGCCCTCTAGGTTTGGAATTCTAGCTTATTGGGAAAGAGAGGAGTAGAGAATTCTGGAAAGAACATCCAGTAAGAGCTTAATAAATGCTTATTGATGGAGGAGGAGGGAAGTATACTAACATCAGCACAACAATTCATCATTTTAGTAACTTTGCAGAGTCCTCTGCATTTTCTGAAAGACTAAATGATTTCCCATCTTCTTCATACTCTCATTTTATGCTTTATTCTGTTTGTCTCAGCTCTATACCAGTCTAGTGATTTCTATATTTGTAGCAAATCTCTAGTTGCTCTTAGAATGTTCTACAGGCCAATGTTTCAACTCTATGATTGATTCCCCATGGAATAATAACTGACATGATTATTTCTGATTCACAATTTCATCAATTTTAAGGGATTTCCACTAGAGGTCTCATCATATCACAACAATATGATGAATAGCTTTCATCAAATAGCTTCAAAATAAGTCCCCAGATTTTGAGTTAAATTTTGTTTGCATCATATATTTTCTTGTTCTGTAATTACAAAATCATTGGATTTGGGATAACCAAAAGGGCATCTGTCCAAGCCCTCTCTCTCCAAGCAGGATTGCTTTTAAACCTTTAAAGATGATGAAGAGTATCTCATTATTAAACATATCTAAGAATACTTCTAAATATCCTTATTGTTAAATATATCAAATAAAAATATATTAAATATGTGCAAAGAATATTGTATAAACTTCCTCAGAAGTATGTGCAGCACCTAGCATCTCTTATTGTTTGGAAGTTCTTATTCATATCTAACCTGAATATGTCATGTTTGTAGTCATCTCAGTCTTAATTAACATTCTAATTAATAGCCCTCCTGTATTTGAAGCTAGTGATATCGGCCTTCAGGCTAAGAGTTCTTTTAGTGGCAGGAGTAACTTTAGAGTTCCATCTCCACTGGAAATGTTATTCATGTAAAACTAAGAGATATCATTTTAAAATCAAGAAATCCTGCCTCTTGAACCACAAATGTTCCAATAACCTCAATTTCCTCATCTATAATAGGAAAGAGTTAAACTGGCCTCTGCAGTCCTTTCCAACTTCCTATCTATGATGTTGTGATTTTAGGCTCATTAATCTGGGTAAAAGAATACAGTAGCAAAAAGTGCTGCATTATAGAGTGGCATACATTTGGATCGTACGGTAAAAAAAGGCTAATGTTTCTCTTTTTCTAGGCCATATTGATATGTCAAACATTAGGGATTCCCATCTTTTTCCTCCATGGAACAGTTGTTGTAAGTTTCAATGGCATATCTGGGATCCTGTTGAAAAACATTTTCTTCTTGAATAAGCAACCTTGGTGGGTAAATGTCTATTGACAAATTGAGAAGGCTAGTGGGCATGGATAGGAAGTGAATATTTTAAAGAATAAAGTTTACTCTCTATTGATTAGGACCTAGCCACCTGAAACAAAATCAGTGACAGAGGACTCAAAACTTCTCCATTTACATCATTATTTCTCATACTATCAGGGAAGAGGGTAGCTAGGTGGTGCAGTGGTTAGAGTACCAGTATGGAAATCAGGAAGACCCAAGTTTAAATCCAGTCTCAGAAAAACTACCCCAGTATCTTTGCCAAGAAAGTCCCAAATGAAGCCATGAAGAGTCAGACATTACTGAACAACAACAACCACCTGAAATCCTCCAAGGGATACATTTGGTCTTCCTTTCCATTTGTATGGATCACTTAACTACTTGTTAGAATGGTAGATTCTTTAATTGATTGCAGTTATATAACTGGAACTAGAGGCCCATTAAAAGGTTCTGTCTTTCTCTATGCTGAACCTCCCTCTTTGATTCCTTGTTATTCAGTCAGGTCTGACTCTTTGTGACCCTAAGGATTTCTTTCCTTGGTATTCTCTTTGCAAAGATACTGGAATAGTTTGCCATTTTCTTCTCTAGTGGCAAACATAGCTTACATGACTTGCCCAAGGTCACACAGCTGGGAAGTTTCTGTGACTGGATTCGAACTCAAGTCTTCCAGACTTCAAGCTTGGTGCTCTCTCCACCATACCAACTGGCTGACCCTCCCTATATTATTTGGTGAGAAATAATGATGTAAATGGATAAGCATTGAGTCCCCCCTCTCTCTGAGGTTGATATGTGTTCCTAGGAATCTAGACTGTGTTTTTCTTGTCTTTTTTTTAACCCAGTCTTAACAACTATTCTTTTGTTTAGATGAAAGAAGTAGAAGTTTTGACCTTATGAGTTTTAAAAGGTTGGGAGAACAAGCCATGTAGAAGTCCAGGATTGTAGGAGTAGGATCCATGCCAGATTTCATATCCCCTTTGGCATATGGGTCTTTGGGACATACCCCAAGTTTAGCTGAGACAAGGACTCATAATGTATTTATTTCGTGATGCCTCATTTGGATGTTAACTTGGTTAGGTCAATACTATATAGAAACTGTTCTAAATTGGAGTCTACTCTTCTCAGAGACTGAGATGACTTTGGGATGAGTGCATTTTTATGAGAGAAATGTTTGTACTTCTGTTCTTGTTGTATCTTTCAAGTAAGAGCCAATTGATGCTAATCATTAAATGGAACTGTGACATTAGTCACTAGTTGCTAAAAGTGGGGGACCAAACTGGAATGAGGGATTCAGGCAGAAAGGCAGCAAATATTTGTTAAATGCTCTCTATGTTCTAGACACTGTGCTTCAACTAATGGCATTAGAGAAAGATGCATCTATCTCTCAGGGTTATCCATAGAACCCTGAGATGTGATATAGGTGGCACTTGCTAGAACTTGCTACAACTGAATATTTACTATAACAATCTAATAACAGATTTATTTAAAGCATAACTAACAAATAGACTGAAACAAATCAAATAAACAAATAAAAATTCTACAATTGAAAATATTCAGAGTGTTTTCATTTTATTTACCATTCATTCATTTCATCTGGTCAACATTTACAAAATATATAATAGACATCTATCTATATCTATCTATCTGTCTGTCTGTCTATCTATCTATCTATCTATCTATCTATCTATCTATCTATCTATCTATCTATCTATCTATCTATCCATCCATCTCTCTCT
>NC_058132.1:278892951-278939766 GCF_016433145.1 Gracilinanus agilis | reverse complement strand
TCTTCTCTCCCTCTCTCTCTCTCTCTCTCTCTCTCTCTCTCTCTCTCTCTCTCTCTCTCTCTCTCTCTCTCTCTCTCTCTCTCTGCCCTGCCCCAGTTCTGTCTTCCAAGTAGCTCATATTGGAGAGGTCAGGTGGGATAAAAAACCAATATGAACCTAAATAGGGAAACATGATGGAACAAATATGACCAATGAATAGATAACAGACAAAGCATTTTAGAAACCTGTGAGGAAGAAAAGAATGATTTGAGGTCATGGATAGAACCAGGGATTCTGTAAGTATTTGAGGAGAAGGTGGGGCTTATTTTGAGGGCAATAAAAATTCAGAACCATCTTCTAATATTTCTATTTCATATTTCTATGATAATGGAGGCTCAGATGGATATCTTTGAAACTTTAAAACTGTAGGATCCTCAGACATCAAAGAACATCTTGACTGTATTCATTACAATGTGTTTACTAAGCCAGGGAAGCAGAATAATTTATTCAACTGAGATTGAAAGGGAAATTGTTTTTGGCTTAAATCTCAGTTAATATGAAAATTCAATTAATTTTATCCCCACCTTATTCCCACTTTCTCAATAATCTGGGTAATCAGGGTTTTACTATAGATGTTTAACAATGAGAGATGAAGGAAGAGAAAGCCAGGAAATTTGGTGTTGGTAGGCAGAGTTTCCAATGGTGATTTCTACAGAAAAGGAATCAGGACTATTGAGGAAAACTCTATTTATGATAACATACCAATGAGATCTTTACCAGGCATTACCTGGCCTGACACTTGTGTTAGGTGACACCATATCTTAGCTTTCCCAGAGGGATACTAGACTGTCCAACACTCTTGCCTGGTTGACCTTAATCTTGCCCAGATCCTATAGTTCCTAAGACAGGTGGGATAATTAAGGCTATGGGAAATCAGTATCATTTCCATTGAATGAACATAAATGTGAAGTAGCACAGCTGGTTCAGTAATTGTCATACACTGGGAAATTTCAACTTCTAATAGGTTTCCAAGCCCTTTTCTACCCAGAGGGACAGAACAGGCCAGTTAAAATGGCCTGGTAATAATATTTATCACAAGAAAATATCGAGTGTCTTGAAACTTGGGAAAATTTCTCTCATGCATGGATTCAAGAATGTTTTGCTTATGTGTTAATATGAGCTTTGTTTTTATATTTAATCTTGAACTTTTTTAAATGTGTGAGATTTAGGATTTCCGACCCTGCAATGTCCTTTTAGATAAAATGCCAAGATGTTTCAAATGAGTGAGATCCAGTGTGAATGAGAGATAGGATGGGGTGTAATATCTGGAAGCTAAGGAAACATTTATAATGGCAGAGAAGTCATTGGGCTTGTAGGAGATACACGTTTGAGCCTGGCCTCAAGGTGACCATGGAAAAATGTTTTAACTTCTTTGTGCCTTGGTTTATTTATATGTAAAGTTATTACAAGCTCATAGAACTAGGGCTAAAGGGATCTCAGAGTTGATATAGTCTGATTTCTTTATTTTATGGGGAAACTGAGTCACATTGAGATTAAATAAGTTGTCCAAGGTCATACAGATAAGGAGAAGAACTGGTGTTTGACTCTAGTACTCCTGACTCCAAATTGGACTTTTTCTACTAAAGGAGACTGTCTCATCTGTACTTCATAAGACAGCTTTTCTTTGTCCTCTGGAAGCTTCATGTTCTCCTCAACAGGGAAGGCTGGAACAATAATGATGGCTCTCTGATAAGGTTGTTCATAATATTAATCTCAAAGTGTGAAAGTATTTTAAAAAATAATAAAACAACACATAAAGCTCAATTATCAGCATAATTATTCATTATGAGATAGGACAATGTTTTGAATAGTTGGTTGAATCTCAGAGTTAGAAAAGACTCAGATTTAATTTCTTCTTTGGATATACACTGCCTGCACAGACCTGGGCTAATCAACCTCTCAGAGACTAAGACTTTAGGTTGTAGAGAAAGTATTGATATCCCTTGGTACTGAGGACTTCCTTTCTTAGCAGGAGTTTTCTACAACAAGGAAATCACTAGCCCAGTCTCATAAACAACAATAATAACAATACTATGCTGAAAGTATGTAGTAGTATGTGTTTTGCTCATTTGAAACTCAAAACCCTATTATGTAGGTGCTATTATTCCTCCAAGTTTTTAGATAAGGAAACTGAGGCTTAAAGTTAGTATGTGACATGGCCAAAGTCATACAGTTAGTAAATATTTGAAGTAGGATTTGAATTTAGGTTTTCCTGATTCCAGGTCTAGGGTTTTATCCTTTGTGCCAACTAGCTCCCTCAAACAAAATAAATAATATCTGATGTTCATATAGTAACTTTGGGTTTTTTAAACCTTTACCTTTCATTTTAGATTCAATACTATTAATTGATTCTAAGGCAAAAAAATGTGGTAAGGGCTAGTTAGACAATAGGAATTAGGTGACTTGCCCAGGGTCACACAACTAGTAAGTATCTGAGGTCAAATTTGAACCCAGGACCTTTTATAAGCCTTACACTATTACCACATTATTATTATTATTATTATTATTATTATTATTATTATTATTATTAATCTCATTCTTATATTCTAAAATGGAATTCAGTTAAAAATGCTTCTGAAAAGTCACTTTAAAATATTTCAAGTATTATTGACTTAGATAAAATACCTACTTTAAAAAAATTTAATAGAAGTACTAGCATGTAAGTTCATTTTCTAGGGGCTTACTGAGGTCCTTGGGACAATTTCAATAGCAGAGAAGACAACAGGAAGACTACTAAAACAAAAATTATCTGGCAAATTTAGGAAACACTATTTGGAGGAAGGAATATGCGGTCTATATAGAATGAGAATGCTTCAGTTACAGCATGAAATAACTTTCAGGCATTAAAAAAATGCATGAAGGGGAAAAGAAAATGAACTTGATTCAAGTGAAGTGAAGGGAATAAGAATCTAGACTATGTGTCTCTAGAAGGTAGATGAAGGGTAAAATGGCCAAAAGTTACAGGAAGGTATATTTTGGCTCTATTTAAGAAGGAACTTGCTAATAATTAGAACCATCTAAAAACAGAATGGCCTACCTCATAAAAAAAATTAATTGTCCACCACTACAAGTGTTATGCTCAGAGTCTGGATGTGCATTTGGGGGATGGTGGAGTGCTGCAGAAAGAATTCCTGTACTAGGGTAGGAAATTGAATAAAATAACCTCTGAGGTCCCTTCTAACTCTGAAATGATATTAGAAAGGGATGAAAGGGACTTAAAATCTTGAAAGTGACCTATGCTCAGAAAATGATGGCCATCATATTTCTGAGTTTTCTACAGAAGAAGTGGCATGGCCCTAAGAAGAATGAGGCTCAGAGCAATAGAAAGGACTGGATTTAATGGTAGTAGTGAGGCAGATGTCTGCTTTCCAGAATCTTGTCTTCTTTTCTGCAAAAGTGCAAAAGCAACAACATTTGCTGTTGTTCAGTTGTGTCCAACTCTTTGTGACTTCATTTGGGGTTTTCTTTGCAAATACTGGAGTACTTTGCCACTTATTTCTCCAGCTTATTTTACAGATGAAGAAACTAACACAGAGTTAAGTGACTTCCCAGGGTCACACTGCAAGTAAGTGTCTGAAGCTAGATTTGAATTCATGAACATGACTCTTCCTGCCTTTGGGCCCAGAACTCAATCCGCTTCACCATTTTAGCTGCCCAAAGAAACTGGACCTGAGAAACATTGACAACAAATGCCTGAAAAGTAGAAATGAATCACTCTGCCTCTAAGCAGCTACAGTTTGAAACCTGTAGCCTATACTGCTGAGGGTCATTTAGGCAATAGCGTTAGGAGGCTTATTATTTTCCATAGAATAATATGTCAACCCCTTAAAACTTAAAGTACAGCTATGTGACTCAGTGGATACAAAGCCAGGCTTGGAGACAGGACATCCTGGGTTCAAATCTGGCCTCAGACATTTCCTAGCTGTGTGACCCTGGGCAAGTTACTTAACCTCAGTGCCTATAGCTCTTACCACTCTTCTGCCTTGGAACCAGTACACAGTATCTATTCTAAGGCAGAAGATCAGGGTTAAACAAAACAAAGCAAAACAAAAACAAGACTTCTCTAGTGAACTATGTTCCAGTCAGTAAGTTTCATTTCTGAAGATTGTTTGCCCAGCAAAGACTGAAGAAGTTGTATTGGGATTTTTATATTTGCCTTTTCCATATTTCTTTGTTAGTTTAAATATAATACCTTAATTTCCCTGAAAGACAGCCTTCTGAGTTCCCTAGTTCATTTCCATACTTTTCACTTCTCTTCTGTTTGCAAAAGGGACTTTAAAGAGAAATATGTTTCCAGAAGCCACAGAGCTCTCAAAAATGAGGTGAACTCCCTAGGAAATAAACGTAAGCACGTTCAGTACAGATACTGCTTCCTTTTTGTCTTTATATAAACAGTACCTAGCACAATGCCCTATATATACACATTGTTTGTACATCCGAGGCAGCTAAGAGGTGTGGCGGATAGTGTTCAACTTAGGGTCAAGAAGACTGGCGTTCAAATCCTGTCTCAGCAGCTTACTAGCTGTAAAATCTCTCTGGAAGCCACTTAGGCTCAGTTTTCTCATCTGTAAAATGAAGATGATGATAAGAGCACTTATTTTACAGAGTTGTGAAAAAGAAAAAGCATTTGTATAGCGTGTTCGTAGTGCTTTCCAAGCCTTAACATGCCATATAAATGTTAGCAATTATTGATTGAGAAATCCTTGATGATTGATTAAAAATTGCCATTAACTCCAAATTGATTGAAGTTTTCGTGGCGGTGCATTTGGGTACTGACATATGCTGTGTGAATGTGTGGTTGTAGTTGAAAATTTTATTCAGGCAGTAAGATTTTACCCATCCAAATGAATTTACATTTTCAGCCCCCCCCTTCCATTCCCTCCCCTCTCCATGCACACACACACACACACACACACACACACACACACACACACACACACACACACATTCAGAAAATCATTACCATTAGGCAAAAAGCTTTTCCCTAAGGGAGCTGCTGTTATCTTTGTGGAGCAAAGGTAAAAACCAGGACTTCTCCCCATCTTTTTATTCCCTTTCTCTCTTTGGGGATAATGGGAAACATCTTAAAATCATTAGTATCCATGGATGACTCCTCAGATCAAAGAGGGAAGCTGCTACATTCAGCTGAGTGATCGTGCCCAGGCCCAGATACAAACATGGAGCAAGAAGAGACTGCACATGTGCAAATGGCAGCAGCCTTAATAAACTAGAGATTTCCATCACCAAATAGGACACCGTCTAGGGGGCTTTATATTCTTAGCCTCTCCAGAGAGTGGCGTTGGCCTTTGATTAACATAGCCTCAACCTGGAATCTCAGAAGGGCTCCCCAACTCACAGAGCATTCCAATAATAGAAACGTTGATTCCTCGGATAGTTGTTTTGACACTGATGTCTTTGGATAGTGAGTTTCCTATTTTCACAGCTGTGTTTGAGAAAAGAAAAACCCTCTAATGGGATTTTACAATTTCTAATTTTAAAAATGTAGATTAAATCAAAATGAAAAGAAGGAAAAAAGCAGAACACACATGTACATAAGCATATCATAGCTTCCCTGTTTACAACTGAGATTCACACTCAGGTTTTCAACTGATTGTAGCTTGCCGATAATGAAGCTTGCCTGGAGACTTCAGTCATGCAGTGCTAAAAGATGACATTTCCTAGTTGCATATCTTTTTTATCAGCAAAAGAGGAAGATGAGCAACCCAGGGGGTTGGCAAATGGATGTCCCTTGGGAGTCCTTTGGGAGAATCCATTCCAGGAAATTATCATGCATCTCTTCTAGTCCCAGCATTTAATGGGGCAGATTTTATGAATTGCTGCCATCAGAATGCAGCCTGCCAGCAAGATCATCAACGCTGATCTTAAGTAAAGGGCTGTGGCAAACAAAAGAGAGAATATGGCTTCCTTAGTTATTTTCATACCTGTTTGGATTCATGTGTTTCCAGCTCCTTGGACACATACACCGCTACACACTCTTCAATGTTAAAGGGTCCCAGTGGTGCTAAGAGCTGCACATTCTCTAGGAATGTCTGCCTCTCCAGTTCCCCTTCTATTTGACAATCTCCCCATCCTAGGGCTGGGAAGGTCCACTAGTTAGGGGATAACACATTTTCAATAAGCATATAACTGCTGAACCTCAAGAATGTCACTAAGTAGCCTGGAGAAGCTTGTTGTGAGAAAGAGAGGATTGTTAAGGGCACTTGTCCAGCTGGTTAAATTTTGTACTGCTTTTTTCTTTCCTTTCCAAGTGAATGTTATTAGTATTGATATTGTATTATCTACAGTGCCATTTTTACTAGTCATGGTTTTATTTGTCTGACACTAAAAAACAAAACAAAACAAATACATTACTTTTCCTTCAAATTTTCACTGAGAGACATATTTCAATGTGTGTGCATGTGTGTGTACATACAGGTTACCAGTTTGTTAACTTGAAAAATTTGAACCCTTTTACAAAGATCATCACTAAATTTATTTGATTTCCACCAAGTGTTGCCATATTCATAGACAGTTGTCTTTAATTTTGACAAAGCTGTTTTGGAGAGAATTAGACTTTAATTTGATTTTAGTTAACATTTCTAATTTTATGTCAGTTCATCAAAGGATAGATATATCAACATTAGAAATGGAAACTTCAAAAGAAGACAATGAGGTGCAAAACCTCATTGTGTCTATGTGGGAGCATAGCAGAAGCTCTTAAGAAAGATGGAAAGATGCAGCAGACATATTTAGAAATTCCTCACCTGTGTTGCATATTTTACCATCCACTTAAATGAGGATGGAAGCATTGGGATCATGAAAATATCAAACTGGCTCAATAGTTCCACATGTGACTCTGCTAATTTAGATAAAGTAAAATCATAGAATCATAGCTCCAGTACTGGAAAAGACCCAGAGGCAATCTGGTCTAAAGCCTTCATTTTATAGATAAAAGAAACGGAAAATGTGACGCCTTGGTTGCACAAGAAATGTCAGAACCATGGTTCTTTTATTCCAGAGCAAAACATCCTTCAATTCTTTATAGAAACAACATGTTTTTATAGGAAAAGGGCTGGATTTAGAGTCAGAAGATGTGGGTTCAATTTCTGGTTGTGCTACTTGATCCCTGTAAGACCTTGGACAAAATGCTTCAGGTATTCAGGCTCAATTTCCTCATCTATAAAATTAATATGTGGATTGGTTGACCACTAGAAACTATTCCCATTTCAAAACTATGATTTTATGAATTGTGATATTATTAAGGATGGCAAAAAATGATTCCTAAAAGAGTTTGATAATTACCTTTTAGGTTTAGTGAGACACAATTTTGTTTAGCTGAACATGCAATATTACTTTCTTCAATATTTCTTTTGAATTGCTCAGTTCCCTTCTTAATTCTTAATTGAAGATGTTCATATTTTAGAAGTCATTCAATTACTTTTCCTGGATCTTTTCCCTTTGATTTTAAAACTATCCTTTCAAAAGAAAGGAAGAACCATCAAAAGGCTAGTATACCTGGAAACTATCAAAAAGAACTCACAATCTGGGAAATTGTTGGGGTGGAGCAAAATATTGTGGTAAGAGCACAGAATAGCATAAGATTGAGTCAGAATCCAAAAAGATATTGATAGGTTAAATCACTAAGCTGAATTTAATTAGATGAAATTCAGTAGAAATAAATGTAACAACAAATATTTAGGTATCCCAAAATTCAGCTATATAAGAATTAAATCATTGAACTTTTTAAAGTGCCTATTTTATGCTAGGCATCATGCTTAAAAAAAAAAAGGTAAAAGTCCCTTCCCTTAAAGATCTCACAGTCTAATGGTGGAAGACAACGTATAAAAGGAATATGAAAACCATGAATAGGAGGGGGAAAGGGACATGATAAAAATCCAGAGAAGAATATACAGGTGGGAAATGTGTGCGTGGATAACATGGAAGTTACATGGTTAAACACCAATTGTTGAGTGTGGGGGGATGATCCAGCAATTTTAGGAAGCCACAAGCTTATTATGAATCAATAAAATATTGTAGCAACCAGAAAATCAAATATGATTTTTTGCTTTGCTGGTATAGGTATAGTTTCTAGTGATAGAGAGGCAATATTTCTACAGTATTTTGTCCTTATTTGTATCTCATTGAGAGTATTGTATTCTGTTCTATGATCCATATTTAAGAAGAACATTGATAAGGAGAATGGTGTATACTGGAGGGCAATCCTGATGAATGATGAACCTACAATTCATATGATAGTGCAGTGGAGAAGACTCAGGGGAAATGATAGCTATCTTCAAGTGTTTCATAGACTATAATGTAACAGAAAGATTAGAATTATTCTGCATGTCTCCCAAGCTAGAACTAAAAGTGGAACTTGCAAAGAGTCAAGGTTAGGCTTGATGTCAGAGAAAAAAGAAAAGAAAAGGAAGACAAGAAAGAAAAGAAAAAGGAAGGTAAAAAGAAAAAAAAAGAGTGAAAAGAAAATGAAACAACTTTCCAACTATTGTAACTAATATTAAATAGAATAACCTAGCTAGAGAAATCACAGTGGGTTCCTCCCAGGGGCATGCTTGTACATGTTTAACAATTGGCTTTCAGGGGTGGGATGAAGGAAGGGAATGAATACATGGCACACATTTAAGTTTAATTTACATCTTTAACATTTCATCACTTTCTTAAGTATAGAAAGTAAACAAAACAATAAAATCCTGATTTGTAACCTTTGGAGATTTCTAACATTTATATACTCACAATGAATGAAAATTAAACAATCTACTTTGGGGAGCCAGTTTTACCTGGGTCCAAGATAACTCTCATTTTTCATTTTTTTTCAGTTTAAGTAGAGATTGGATGACTATTTGTCAGGACCTCTTATAGTGGGGATTCCTTTCATGTATGGATTAGATGAAATGTACAACAAGATCCTTTCCATCTCAAATTTTTGATTCTGTGATTTGTTTTTCTATCACTTTTTTTTAAATATCATCAATGGTATCTAGGCTGTGTTAAGGGATAGGATTAATAGTTTCAGATGTTGGGATGATGGGATAGGTTTGGTAGAATTGGGGGCATCTCAAAAGATGGGTCTCTTTGTATTCTAGTCCTCAGCACCGTCATCCCCGTCCCTGTACTGAAATTTCTCCTTATACCTCCCACCCCACTAAGATAATCCCTTTCTTAATGAGATATATTGGATAGATAATTGAAGCAGTACTAGAAATTTTCCACCCATATGCTTTGGATGTTGGCAGCTTGGTCTCTGGAAGGAATGGTTTTTGTAGCAGAAGCCTATGCCTTGTCTGGTACTTGAAAGAAATATTTTTCCCCTTCCTTTTAAAAAACCATTCTTGCAAAGGAAAGGGAGAATTGGCCTGGTATTCCTGGAAACGATAAAGAGAAACTTTATCATGATAATGGATTCTGTAGCTTATATGGTTCCCCTCTTGCAAGACAATTCACTTGTAAAGGCCTAACTAAAAGTGAATGCAGTTGTAATTTCAGATTGGAATCTTTGGGGTTATTACTTGCAAGGTAAATGTTAACTGATATTGTAAAATAAATTAGTGGACAGTTTGCCAACAAAAAAAATGGACTTCTTACTTTTCTTTTCTGAACCATTCCTTTAGAGAAAAAAACAAACATATTAGGGAATAGATATATTAAAAAGGCTGAGGGTGCTTGCTTAGTTTAGCCAAGTTCCCTTTTCCTAACTTATAAAAATAAATAACATTTAAAACATAATACATATATGTAGTATAAATTACTCTAATTATTAACACATTTGAAATAATATAAATGGATGCTATTACTCTACCCTAAAAAAAATTATTCTTTTTGCAAATGTGAAATTACATTTTGTTATATTTAAAATGTTATGATGTACTACATGTATATATGTGCTTGGCATATAATAAATCCAAAATTAATACTTTTTGATTCATTCATTCACTAAATTCCCATTCCTCATATTGTGTTAAAACTATATAGTATACAGAGTAAAAGCAATCTTAGAAAGCAATTTTCTTCAAAGGATAAAACAAGTGACCATAATTATCAAGCATGTTGTGTTAGCAAAGAACTGGAAACAAAGCCGATATTCACCGAATGAGGAATGGCTAACTGAATTATAGTATATGAATCTAATGGAGCAGTTATACAATAGACAAAAGGAAGAATTTAGCTATCGAATCTATGAATAAGGAAGAGTTTGTGATCAACCAAAGGAGAACATCATAGAAGTTAATATGGGTAATTTGATTAGACAAAATATTAAAAAAAAAGTTTCTCATATTTAGTTAAGATTAGAAGAGAAAGTATTAACTGGTTCTCAGTTGACTGGATGTCAAATCAGAGCATAATGTTACAGACCAGACAGAATTCAGTGACTTTTGGAAAGGACTTCGATTCAACCTTAGGTTCCCCTAAAGGGATGCAAGAATCTAGTTCTCTGTGAATTAAGGCTTACAGGGTGAAGGAAGGGAATAAACTCAGGAGTGTGAACTGCAATCCTTACTGGCAGCTGCTTCCTTGGAAATGTCTGTTTTCTTTTACTACTGACCTGAGGGTAGAGCTCTGGAGGGCAGAGAGGTGGGAGGGCATGCTAACCTCAGAGGTGTGTGCTTGAGAGCCACATTCCAGGCCTCCCAAGGGTCCCCAGGGGGTGATTTCTAGAAAGCTCTGCACAGCCTCCATAGAGACTACCAGGAATGCTTCTCTCTGTTAGCAGACTCGGCAGACCCTGCTTTCTCATTCTGAGATGCCTTTGTGAAAATATCACATTTGAGTAAAGAAATAGTACCACATGTAGGAGTGCCCAGTCTCCAGCTAAAATGTCCCCATATGCACACATATATTTTTATGTTCTACATAACTATTTGGAGACTCCCCATGGTACAATGTTCTTGCATATGGTCTGATATTTAGGTACGTCTCCTCTCTTTCCTTCTCCTTTCCTCGTATAAGATTTAAATTAATATCCAATAACTCCAAGTCTTATATTTTATAACATTTATTAATAATCACTTGAAGTAGAAGAAATTAAAAGAACAAAAGTAAAAGCCTGAGTAAAAAACACCCCCAAGTAAAATTCTTCTGCCTCTAGCCTCAGCCCACCTCCGCCAGCCACGTTTCCAGGAGAAGAGAGAGGGGGTAGAGCTACACAAAACTTATATCTTCCCTACCTTAGTCCGTACAGTGAGAAGGAACACTGGAAGCTGGGATTTAGAGTTCCTGGGGAGAAAATTCTATTTATACACTCTATAGAGCCATAATTATGAATTCTTTATTGAGGATAAAATCAACTGGTGAGAGCATTGGTACATCTTCACTGGGAGGTAAATGGATCAGCATCCAGATATGCCCTCAAAGCTAATTGAGTCCTTGCCTTCAGGAGGAGAAGGGGTTAAGAATAAGGGAGCACCACAGTGCTGTTCATCAGCAACAGAATATGGTAACTGAACCTTGGAAGTAAAAAAACAGAAATGGTTCAAGGACTGTGGAAGGATAGAAGGATATGATAGCACCAGTCAGGAGAGAGAAAGTATCTTTCCCTTGGTGGAAGTTCACTTGTCTGGATACATTTTGAACTGTCATTTTATCATAGATACAGACCAAGAAAGGATCTCAGACGTAATATACTCTCATTTTAAAGATGAGGAAACTGAGGCTCAAGGATTGTGAATGACTGATCAAGGTCATGCAAGTAGTAAGCACCAGTTATCCTTTGACTACAATGCAAGTGATTTTTGCAGTGTACACTAGGTATGTTGATTGTCTTTATCAATAGAATAGAAGTTCCTTGAGGGCAAGCACTGTTTCATTTTTGTGTTTGTCTTCACTTAGAATTGTGAATGGTGCATAGTAGGTATCTGCTTGTTGATTCCTTGGAAGATGGATGTCAACAGTCCAAGCCAAAGACTCATTTCTTTAGTCTTCCATATGGCACCTCAATTCATCTCTCATCGCTCCTTCTGGAATTAAAAAGAAAAAATCATTTCCTTTGGCCACAGAAACAGCATAGTTTGAAGGGCTCATCTGCTCTTGGCTGGACTCTAATTGATTGAAACAGTAAAACAAGCTAGAAAATTGGCCAGAAAGAATAAGAGTCCTCTGGGATTCTGATTCATAAAACGGTATCATCGCATGGCATATTTGGCCTCTAGGTATATTCTTTCCTATGTCTCTTCAGCTTGTTCTTGGATCACATTTATTGTGGAGCAGATAAGAGGCATCCACATCATCAAATATCAATGTGATACCATTTTCTTTTTCTTTCTCTCCCATTTTGAAGGCATTCAGTACACAGGGTGAGAACAGGATCCAAAAAAGGGAAAGCTGGGAGGCAGAAATGTCAGTTAGAAATTGGATTTGGTTTATGTGAGACTAAACGTTCAATCTAATCATCCTCTATAAAATCATCCTGTGATGGGGACAGGATCAGAGATTAATATGACCATATGCTCCTTTCTCTTTGCATTCCTATTAGGAACCTATTGTTATGAGCCTGGGCAAAGGTTGTTAGCATTTTCATGCAATATCAGCTGCAAAGCAATTTCCACTCATTCCAGAAATATCTGCCCAAAGGAGGAAGGCTGCTATTTAGAGTCCAAAGTGCATCTAGGGATCTAGGCTGAGTGTTTCCACCTTGGAAAATGTTGACTTGGGGGGTTTTGCTGACAATTCTAAAAGCACAAGGATTTAATCAATCACATTTATCTAATTCTCACCCCAAATTACCCATGATCGCTTTCACCCAACCCTGGGTCACATAAATGACAAGCACTTTGAATATGTCTTTGAATTTTTGACATTTGAGCAATTGACTTTTGGTTTTAGGTAAAGATATTTGATTTCTCTGATTCTCCTTTAATGTTCCTAAAATCTTAAACTTATCCCATGGGAGTATAACAAGTCAGAGTAAAAATAAGACTACCCTATCTGTCTCTCCTTTACTATGATTGGGGAATAGCATAGATGGCTTTGTCTCATTCAATAGACTTCACATAAAATGGAAACAAACAATTTTAAAACCTTGAACTGGACTGTAAAATTATAACAACATATTTTAGTCCCAAAGAAGAAACATCTTCTTGCCTGTCTTGAAAGTATGGGTGTAGAACATTGCATTTACTAGTGCACCTAGGTTATGTTTTGGCTAGTTATGTTGAACTCTTTCTTTTTTTTTTTAATTTTAAGTCAATTTTTAAAAATATTTTCAATTGCACATAGAAACAATTTTCTCCTTCCCTCCCATTCCTCCACCCTTCCCAAGAAGGCAGGTAATATGATATAAGTTGTACATATATTATCATGTAATACATATTTCCATGTTTGTCTTGTCTTGTTGTGAAACAGGATACATGCTTCTTACACTAGAGAAAAATTCACGGAGCAAATAAAGTGAAGAATGGCATGTTTCAATCTGCATTTAGACTCCATCTGCTCCTTCTAAGGCAGTGGATATCCTTTTTTTTTTTTTAACCTTCTGTTTTGGAGTCAATACCGTGTATTGGCTCCAAGGCAGAAGAGTGGTAAAGGTAGGCAATGGGGGTCAAAGTGACTTGCCCAGGATCACACAGCTAGGAAGTGTCTGAGGCTAGATTTGAACCTAGGACCTCCCATCTCTAGGCCTGACTCTCAATCTACTGAGCCACCCAACTGCCCCCAAAAGATATCCTTTTTCATCAATGTGCCTAATTTCCTTTTTCACCTTTCTGCAGTATTTTACTTTTGAATATTCATCCTCCTAAATATATTCTTTCCTCCTTTTATTTTCAAGGTATTACTACTGCCTGGTTCTCCTACCTTGATTGACCAACTCTTCTCAGTTTTCTTTACTGGATCATTGTTGATGCCCTGCAACCTATGCGTGGGTACAATCCAGAGCTCTGCCCTGGACTATCTTTTCTTCTCTCTCTTTGCTTTCCTTGATTCAGTTCCTAAGTCTTGCTGATTCTACCTTCATAAGATTTCTCCCATGTATCTTCTGCTCTCCATTTATATGCCCTACCACTGCAGTTCAGTACCTCATCACCTCTGACAGATATTATTGCAACAGCTTTCTTCATAATCCTTCTCTCTGACCTACTGCCCTAACCAAATTCAGGGTAGCTGTCAAATTGATGCTCTTGAAGCATAGTTCTCTCTAATCTGGATATTCCCTTTCTTAAGAAGCCTTAGTGCCAACTTAATGACACTAAGATAAAAACAAATAAAATACAGACATTTAAACCCCTTCACTAATTGACCCCAACATTTTCTTGAGTCCTTTTTCACATTTCTGAACTTCATAAGTTCTCTATTTCAGTCAATGTGTCCTACTTTTAATATATTCTTTATAAATAAGGTGATAGCACTGAACGGGTTGTCCTTGGGCAAAATACTCTCCTTCCTCACTTTGGAATCCATAGTTTCCCTATAGTCTCAGCCAGAAGGTCATTTGCAAAATGAAAACTTTCTGCATGTAATCTTCCATTTGTTAGTGTTTTCCTCCAGTCTTAAATTTCTTTGGTATATATTTTGCATTTCCTCATCTATAATCATTTTGTGCCCTTCCTAGATTCAAATATTTGAAGACATGGATTATTTCATTTTTGTCTTTGTATCTTCCCTACAAAATATGTATATGATACATGGTTGGTGCTTAATGAAAGCTTATGGAAATGAACTGAATTGAAATGTTCTACACATTATGACACAGTTAACCTGTCAGTTATAAACCTAAGGCCAACTTTATTAGCCATTATTCTATTTTTCTTTGTTCCATTATTTAAAAATAATAACTAACTAACTAACTAACTAAATAAATAAATAAATAAACAAACAAACAAACAAATAAATAAATAAATGAATGAATAAATGAGTAAATAAACAAATAAATAAATAAGTCCAATAGCACTTTTTTGACTAGTCTAAAAATATTTGTTTTCACCTGACTACAAACTTCCTGAACTATGTAAAAACCAAAGGAGTAAGAAATTTTAGAGTTAATGGATGGGGGAAGAGGTGGCTGGAGTAAGAGAATTTGGAATTGAAAATTTTAAAAAATAATATTAATTACTTAGTATAATTGAATGAATCTTAAATATATTTCTGTTTCTCAGTCCTTCTTTTGAGACGAAACTAATATATATGGTAAGGTTCTAGAGTAATCAATAATCTGACTCAGATAATTAAAAATATTACCAAATTCATTGATAATTATAAGCATCTCTTTTGTTAATCATCATCATTAACAATAGATATGTACAAACTACTGTTCTATGTCCTACAAAGGGTACACAAAGAAAGAGATGAAGAGACAGAGTATATAAATATGAAATAACAAAAATGACATTTGTTTGTATGTAGCTGTCAAATGAATAGTACATATTTTGTGTGAAAATGGAGTTTATAAATCCTCAAAATCACTCAAGTGAAATAGGTTTCAAGAAACTTTTAGTTAGAGATCTCCATTGAAATCAGTACAAAGATGTTTCATTTGGCATTGTGATAGACGTCTTTTTTTTTTTTTATGGAAGCCAATTTCCTTTTTTTTCTCCTAATTTCTAGCCCTAATTGATATAATGGAAAAAGGCATTAGATTTGCTTTTGATGAATCACTTTCCCCTTATCTTATTTTTTATGACCTTTTCCTGTGTATATTGCTGCTCTTTATGGTTTCCAGTCTCTTCAAAGCACAGCCCTCCAAAGGATAATGTGCACCATGTGTGGGGAGTGGGGAATGGGACCACATTGGCATGTTATCTCGTTGAGGTACCTAACTCCTTTTATCTCTCTGTCAGAGTTTATGTCCTGTAATGTCTACTCTTTCCTGAGATTCTAGTTGTAGGGGATTGTAAGTAATTCCCCTCTCACAATCTCTCTTCAGATTTTAACTAGGTGCTCCTTTCAATTGGTTTGAGAAGTGACAAAGTCCAATTCCGATACGGAGTCCAATTCCAACATGCCTATGAGGAGGAATGAATCAAGGAGTCACTTACAATGGAGTTTCATTATTGAATTTGAAATACTGTGAATGTGTAGACCATCAGAGGGGCACTAATGATTTTAAAATTACAGGCATTATTGCTCCCTTCCATTGTGCATGAGGTTTTATTATTAGTGTCAATGATTGACTGCTTTTAAAGTTTTTATTCCTTTAGTAAAATTGTACCTACATATGAAAAATCAATTTGTTGGAAAAAATTGATATGGATTTATTTGATCCCATGTCTTCCTCAATCTTTTGTTAATGTGATCCCTCGCCTTGATATTTAATACTGTGATGATTACAGAGTATATGATTTTTTTTAATTTCTTATAATAATATATGTAATATATAATATAAACATATTCTATTACATATGTGTGTATTTTCATATACACTGAACTTCGAAACTTTATCCAAGTCAAATAAAATCTGTTAATTTTTTACATGGCAATATCTGTGAATTAGGTAGCAGAGAACTCCTTATATCAACACATCATAAACCCTGTGAGTTAGCAGATAAATTCAAGAAGTTGTCTGAAGCACATATAGGGTAAAGAGTTTGATGATAGCTCATAGAAGGCATTAAGATTAGCAAATCACTTTACATACATTAACATACAAATGTTCTCACAAAACATGCCCAGGTTTACAGAGCTAGAAAACAAATGTAAGAGGCAGAATTTGAACCTATGATGAATTTAAGCCCCATCATGCTGGACTGCCTCAAAAAAAAAATTTACTTTAAAAAAAGAAAGATCATCTACCAAACACTTAACTAGAAACAACATAATGAGAAACAAGGCGATTTTGGAATCATTACCCGCTACTTTCAAGACAGTCATTTTTACTTCTGTCATAGAACATAAGCAGATCTAAATTTTTAATGCGTTTTAACTGGAGACTGACTCATTCCACTCAGAATATGGATACTAGACATCAGTATCAATCACAGGGTATTTGTCTCAAGAGAAATGTTCCTTTTGGATCAATAATCAAATGAGCCGAAGTACTTTGATTCAACAGAGTGAGAGGCTTGGAGGAAACCACAGAATGTTTCATTTATCCAAGAATTTGAAATGAATTTTTCCATTAAAATATTTTGCCTCAAAAATCTTGATTGGACCTTGACAAGAGCTTATTAATTTTGGAAATGAATGAAAGAATAAGAACTATAAAATATTCATCATTAAAATCCAAAGAAAGCACCCCATTGGACATTTGACATTGGACAGAGATTTTCCACTATACCTGCTTCTGAAGACATTCCTATTTTGCAGAGATATTGTCATATAGCCCTTACACTATTTTAATTTATTAAAAAAAATCATAAAACTTTATTTAGGAGAAAGAAATGGAACTCTACATCATTTCATGATAATCCTAAAGCACTGATTCTCAATTTAAAGTTAGGATGAATAATTAGAATCACCAGAAGACTAAAAAAACTTCATAAAAGAGTCTATGAAAAGAAAATTTCCTGCCCCCTGACACTTCCCTGGGAAGACACAAAATGAAATAAGAGGAGGGAAGTTTTACTTGGTGAGGAGCACATCACTGGTAGGAAAGATCTTGGACAGGTTCCCTTTCCCAGTCATAGCAACATTGATAAGTATAATTGCTAGAAGCAATATTTTCTCCCACCAGTAATTCATCTTCTCCAACCCCCTATCTAGCATCTAGGTGGCACAATAGGTAGCATGTCAGGCCTAGAGCCAGAAAAACTCAACTTTTTTAGTTCAAATCCGGCCTCATATACTTCCTAGCTCTGTGACCTGGGCAAAAGACTTAACCCTATTTGCCTCAGTTTCCTCATCTGTAAAATGAGCTGAAAAAGGAAATGATAAACCACATCAGTATCTTTGCCAAGGAAACCTCAAATGGGGTTAGGAAGATTCAGACACCTGAAATGACTAAACAACAATAACAACTGCCTACCAAACCCTCTTCCATATGCAATAGTCAATAACCAACATTATTGACATATTGTTTTCCACTACTATCTTTGCAACTCTCCTTTGGTTTCAGGAAACTGGAGAGGTAGAGAAAGGCAAGAAAGTGATTCAACTTGTGGCTTAAAGATTAAAAGTCTATTTTTTTATTTTGATCATCAGAAATGCTGCCAATCTGCTTCCTTGAAAGAAATGTTCATACTGTAAACTCCTCATACTGATACCATCACTGGTTTTATTATGTATGCATGTGTATGCATGTCTTATTATGTATTCTAACTTGTGTATAATACATAGCACATGTATGTCATATTTTTATGTAGTGGGACACTAAAGAGTGCGTATGGGTATCTGTATGGGTATGGGTATGGGCATATATGTACACATAGATAAGGCTTCACAATACATCAAAATCATATAGGCATAAATGTCTAAACATATATTTAAATTTACATACAAACACACATGTGCACATATATGTATATGCTTATATAAACGCGCATTTTCCTGACTATAAACTTTATCATTAATAAAACAGGAAGCATTTATTTTAGTCCTTCTTTAAGTCTTAGGAACACAAAGCTTTATCGATATTCAATTTACAGTGCAAATGAGGGAATAATAGAAGCCACAAGCCAAAAGTATTTTAAAAGTGATTTTCAGTATGAGTCCTTTTTCTCTCATTCCTTTGGCTTTTGTTTTATGCTACAGTGAGTTGTGTTGAGGGAGTATGTAGGAAGGGAATAGGGCCATGGAATTGACTGCTCAAGAAACTGAGAGGCTGAGGGTGAAATTTTAATACTGCTTTTATTGTTGGCAATATATTTTCAACCACTTTAACCTAATGTGGAATGGGCATGCCATTGCTCAGAAACATGTTGATGTATCTTTGCTATATCATCTAGGGAACATATGTAAGGAATAGCTTGGGTCACTGTTTAATGTTAATAGGGTCCAGACGAATCTCCTTAGGGATATCACAGAAGGTCATGCATACATTCAATCAAAAAAGGTTTGTTATTCTATGTGAGCAAATCTCTTAACATTATGTGATATTTTGACTTTTCCTCATACAAGAAATTTTACAGGGCTCCCTGAAGTATTAGTTTTACACTCAGTTTTGTGATTGAATTTTATTGTTTATACAATGTATTTTCTTTCACATGTATAGCATGTATTATATTTGGTGTTCCTAATAGAATGATATTTAGCAATATGATCCATAAGATGTTTGCATACCTTGATCATATATAAAGAAAAATGTGACTGACAGCCAGGATGTATGTATTTCTTTTAATTTCCCCAAGTGGGGGGCTGAATTCACAAGGCTAGGTCTTCAAATTCTCTACATGTATGGGATTTATTAGTCAGGATAGTAGAAAAGAAGAGAGAAAAAATGTAATACTACACATAATTGTGATTATCTCTAGGAAAGGGATACAGGAAAAGCATGAATAATTGAATTCTGCAGATAATCCCTCTAACTCATTTAAGTTAACTCAACCAAACCTTCATTTAACAGAATTGCCTAAATGAGTTTGGATGGAATGAATTTCATTTTCCATCTTACTTACCCCTCTTCTTGATGACCATTGAAATAATCAAGAATCAGGAAAGAGGAGACAAAATAGACCAGTATAATCCTCAATTAGATAATCAGTCCCAGAATATTTTAGAGTTGACTATCCTTTGGGTCAGACTCTTACTATAGATACTATATTCTGAAAACATTATCATTGCTACTAATAAGTCTATAATGATATATTGGTTTTATAAGAATTGCCAGCATGCCTAGAATTTCCTCCCTTCCTCCTTTCCTCCCTCTCTCACTCTTTCTCTCTTTACTTTCTTCCTTCCTTCCTTTCTTTCTTATTTTGCTTTCTCTTTCTCAACAATAGAACTCAATTATACCAGCTAAATGTATACATTAAACACTATTAATGAATTCTGTTCAAAATGTTATAGATGTATTGGACAACAAGATTTTCAAGGAAAAAAAGCACATTAGAAGAATATGAAAACGTTTACCTTAACTCAGTGATTATAAATGTATTATTATCTTTAGTTGTATTCAAATAATTTGGTCAGAATTTTCCTTTCTGACTCGTATTAATCTTCTTAACTCAGACAAAACAACAACACTTTTTAAAGTATTGAGAGCTCCACAAAATGGATGATGACGTCCATGATGGCATCCAAAGCCTTTCCAGTTAACTGATGTGCTAGAAGTAGCTAACCATCTTGTGAGCTGATTGTTCAATTTTTAAAAAATGAAACCCTTAACTTCTGTTTTAGACAGGTACCATGTATTAGTTCCAAGGCAGAAGAGCAGTAAGGGCTAGGCAATGGGGGTTAAGGGACTTGCCCAGGGTCACACAGCTAGGAAGTGTCTGATGTCAGATTTGAACCCAGGACCTCCTTCTCTAGGCCTGGTTCTCAATCCACTGAACCACCCAGATGCTACCTAATTGTTTAATTGTCAGGGTGAACATTTACACCTTAAAAAGCACTCAATTAGATCAGCCCAATTTATGCACAAACCAGAATTAACAAAGATTGTGTTCAAATGGTTATATATATATATATATATATATATATATATATATATATATATATATATATTAATAAGGGGATTGTTAGGATGTATAAGGGAATCTGCAGGATATAATATGAGACTGAAGCTAGTAATAATACTATTATTATTATATATTATATATTATTATTATATTATAGCTGGTAGGAATAGGGAATAAGGCAAGGCAAGGGACCCAAGGCTGGAGGTAATCTAGGGAATAGACTAGGTAGTAGGGAAATTAAGGCAATATGGTGGATGAGGAAGGAACAAATGATGAAGGCTGGTAGTCGAGATGGTAGGAGAAATAAGGGAATGTCTGAGTTTAGGGAGGATAACACTGAGGTACCAAGGGTTGCAAGGGAGAGGATAAGTTAATCTAAGGCAGGCAATAGCAGCAGGGAAACACAGACTGGATACTCAGGTTAGAGACAAACACTGAAGGGAAACAGACTGAGCCCTTCAAGTAAAAGGACACTTTTACTGAGCAAGCTTAGAGCCAGCCAGGGCCAGCTTGAAACTGACTTGAGACTTTAGTCAGTTTCACAGGAAGGGACTAGAAAGGAAGTATTGAAGTTACACTTCCTTCAAAATGGATACCTTCAGCTTCCCTCAAACTCCAGAGAGTATGTTATTCTTCTCTCTCTCTTCCTCTCTTTCTTATTAATCAACTAAAGAAGTAGTCACAAGGTCTTGATTAAATACAAATGGGGTTTATTGTCTTCTAGGATAGATTGGCAGGGTAGAAGAATACAAGGTAGCCCTAACAGCCACTTAGAGAAACTTCAGGTGGGGGAAGAGAAGCAGGAACGTGAGACTGAGAAAGGACCTGCCTTAACTCAGCTCTCAGGCGGTTTTGTAATCAATGGGGTTAGGAAAGTTGGGTACAATGATTCAATAAGTAAATTGTTGCAAGGGTAAGCCCTATTTGGTTATTTAAATATCAAGTCTAAATTAACACTCCAAACTACCCTCCTTTCAAACCCTCACAGGAATTCAGGCAGGGAAAATAAAGGTGGGAATAAGATAGGGTAAGGAGATTCAAAGGAATTAGCTAAATTAACAAATCTCAAAAGAAAAGCTGCAAAATATAGGCCAGGTTTCAATCTAAAGAAGGAGCTCAGATGGACCCTGGTACTCTCCATGCGTTCCCACGACCAACTGAACTTTTTCCCCAAGATTCTAAACTCTTTAACTGACAGAAGAATTCTGCAAAGTCAGTTAATTCCCCCCTCCCTGCACTACTATATATATATATGTAATTTTATATATAATGTTTATCAATGTATTCCAATCTTTAGTCTTATTTGAATAACAGTTAGAATGTTTCAATAACAAGTGCTACAATGCAGGGATTGATTTATTATTTTCTTATTTTGACTTAAGAAAGTGATGGAGAAAATATAAATAAGTGTTTGTTTTAAATTCAGGGAAGTGTCTAGCAGACTCCCTATGGACATGTGGGGACTTTGAGACTACATTTCCCGTGATCCCTTTGGGTTTCCGGTTTCCGGTTTAAGGCGTGGGGATGTCCAGAGTCCCCATGTATGGGGCAATTTAAATTCGGAGGAGGGCCTAGAGAAAGCCTCTTTCTGGGTTTTGCAGAGAGGCTGGCTGGCATACCAGAGGGACAAGATGGGCTCCAGTAGTAAATTTAAAAGTTAGGCAGGGTCATATATATTTTACCAACATGGCCATGGCTTTAATTAAACTACTAATTTCTCTTATTATATCAGTCTTTTTCATTTTTAATCTTAACATAAGGCAGATTAAATTTTTCCCTCACAGAGATGATTCTTAAACCTTTACCAACATACTAGAACAGTAAACCTTTTAGAGACTATGGGCCATGCCCCATCCCGCCACACTATGTGCAGTGCCCTGCCCCCCTCAGAGACAGAGTGCTCCCCCTGCATTTGGGAATGGGGTAGGGGCTGGGTTCCCAGCCAGCTCACACCCAAGGGGAAACCACCTCCTGCCACCAACGAGATGGGCCCCTGAATCCAGCTGTTTTAGAGGCCTAGGGAGGAGGTTGCTACTGGCTTTTGCTCAGTAGAAGACTAGTAGGGTATAGAAGGTGGGGGAGACTATGTGAGGAGGAGGCTTCTTATCACAATTTGGGATGCATGCCCTTGTTGAGTCTGATTCAAATGCAGCCCTTTTAGACTGCTTGTATTGGCATAACAATGGTGCATCCCAGATGTGACCAAATGGGCTCCCGAATGGGTTGTGACCCAAGTGGAGGTGGAAGCAGGGAAGGGAGGGAGCACAGTTAGCCTTGAGGGACAGGGTCACCCCCCCAGACTGGGAAGGGAAGGAATGAACAAAAGTGGAGATTTTTTAGGGGTGGGGTCAGGCCAGTAGAGGCAGAGGAGACCCCCATTCTCCTCACCCCCAGCAGCCCCTAGTCCCAGACAGGGGAGGGAAAAAGAGAGGGGAGTGGTCTGAGTGCTCCACTCAGGGGAGAGAGTATGCACAGAGGGGTGAGGAGACTCCATGGAGAGGGGGCAGGAAGTACCTCCAACCCAGTCCCTCTGCTTTTCTAGTAACTAACTCTGCTGGGGATGGTGTGCCCATAGAGAGATCTCTGTATGCCTTCTTTGGAACATGTGCTATAGGTATGCGATCATGGTACTAAAGGCTTTATCATTTATTTGTAGTTTTTCTTTTCCAGTGATAGGTTTAACTTGTTAGATGAAAGTCTTTTGCCTGATATCTTATTATTTTTTCCACCTATAATAGATATTGAGAGAGGTTAGAATAGTAAAATTGTACAATTTTCAAGTTGGATTTGAACTTCAAGATAATCAGCCCTCTTAATTTGCCAAAGAAGAAAAAGACCACAATGAGCTTAAACAAGTTATTTAAAACCAAACAACTAGCTAAAGGCAGAGCTCCTTGAGGGAAGGGATCATTCTTTTTCATCTTTATATCACTAGTACCTAATAATATCCTGAATTTAGTAAATCCTTAATAAAAGTCTAGAGTGCATTTATGACAATTAGAGCTAAAATTGTACTGAGCTTTAAAACACCTTGTATATGGAATTAAGAAGCATTTAATGACAGGAATTCAATCAATCAAGCATTTAGTAAGTATCTATTTATATGCAAGGCACTGTGCTAAATCCCCAGTTTGAAAAAGAGGTAAAAGATAGATCCTGCCTTCAAGGAGTTTATAATCTAATAGAGGAGACTGTGCAAGCAATTATATACAAAGCAATTATATTGAGGAGAAAAAAAATACATAACTAAAAGAGAGAAGGCACTAAAATTAAAAGGATTTGGGTAAGGCTTCCAGCAAAAGAATAGATTTAAGTTAGGACTTAATGGAAGGTATGGAGGTCAGTAGAGCAAGCAAAGGATAGAGAGTATTTCAGGTATCGAGGATAGTCAAAGAGATTACCAGGGCTGAAAGTTAGATTTTTGGTTTGTGGAAAAGCCAGGAGGCCAGCATCTTTGAGTCAAAGAATAAAAGTTAATGAGTAAGGTATAAGAAAACTGAAAAGGATGGATGATATTAGTTTATGAAAGACTTTTTTTTCAATTTTTTTTTAATTTTTTAAACCCTTAACTTCTGTGTATTGACTTATAGGTGGAAGATTGGTAAGGGTAGGCAATGGGGGTCAAGTGACTTGCCCAGGGTCACACAGGTGGGAAGTGTCTGAGGCCAGATTTGAACCTAGGACCTCCTGTCTCTAGGCCTGGCTCTCAATCCACTGAGCTACCCAGCTTCCCCCTGAAAGACTTTTAATGGAACAATAGGGAATGAATTAGAGTAGGGAGACACTAGAGGTAGGCAGACTCACCAGCAAGCTACTGCAATTATCCAAGTATGAGGGAATGAGGGTCTGCACTAGAGTAATGGCAGTGTGAAAGGAGAGAAAGGGGCATATGGAAGATATGCAAAGGTTGCAGCGGTGACATTGATAGGTTTTGGTAACAGATTGGAAATGGGGGTGGTGAGACATAGTGGGAATCCAGAATGACTCCTAGGTTGTGAGGTTGAAAGACTAGGAGGTTGGGGTTGCCATTCATAGTAACAGGAAAGGTCGGTAGTGGGGTGAAGGAAAAGATAATTCATTCTATTTTGGACATGTTGAATTTAAGGTGTTTTTTGGACATCTAGTTTGAGGTGCTGAAAGGTACTTAGAGATTAAGATCGGAGGGCAGCAGAAAGGTTGGGACAGGACAGGGGGATTTAAGAATCATCAGCATAAAGATCATAGTTAAATCCATAGAGTTGATGATATCACCAACTGATGTAATAAAGAGGGAGAAGAAAAGAGGACCCAGAATAAAATGCTGAGGGACACTGATAGTTAGAAGGTGTGATTTAGGAGATGATCTAACAAAAGAGACACAAGAAATGGTCAGAGAGGTAGGAGGGAAACTGGGAGAAAGTAGTATCTCCAAAACCTAGAGAGAAGAATTTCAAGGGAGGGAGAGTAATTAGCAGTAGAGAATGACCCAATAGACTTGGAGAGTGTTTAACAATGTTTGCTAAGTGAGAAGAAAAAGAAAGACAGGGTACAGATGAGGGAAGGTGCAACCTAATACAGTAGAGCAACAAACTTGAAATCATAGAATTTGAGTTTGAATTCCAACTCTGTCGATGTAATTTTGGACATCATTTAAACCTCTCTGGATCTCAATTTCCTCAATTTTAAATAAGGTTATTAGAATATATAACATTTCATTGTTGCTCGTGTTTAGTCATTTCAGTTGTATCCAATTCTTCATGATCTCATTTGATGTTTTCTTGGCAATGATACTAGAATGGCTTGTCATATCCTTCTCCAATTAATTTTACAGATTGAGGAAAGCCATCAAGCTAAATGTCACGAGCTTGATGGCTTTCTGCAACAGATGAGGAAACTGAGGCAAAAGGGTTAAATGACTTCCCTGGGGTCAGAGAGCTAGTAAATGTCTGATATGGGATTTTAATTCATGTTTTTCCGACTCCAGGCTCACATTGAGCCACATAGCTGCTCCAGATAACATCTCAGGAACTTTCAGTTTCCAAACCCATCATCCTATGAAAAAAAAGATGTGAATGAGTTAACAATTTTCCAAAAAATCAAGAAGATTTAAGAGCCTCTCTGATGTGTAAGGAGCAACTATGATAACCACAAAGTAGGAGCCTGGTTTGGATGACAAACAATTTTTGCCAGTTGTCTTAAAGAAGTGGATACAAAAAAGAGAATCAGTAGGGTGGTACCTATAAATTACCCTGATCTTAATGGGTGGCTTGGCTATTGATAAAGAAAGTAGTGGCTTTGGCAAATTCAAAGGAAAAAAATAGAAAGATTTGAAACAAAGGAGTGTTAAACCACAAATTATTCTAATGTCCCTTATTTCAAAACCCTCAATACCAGAAAAAATGATCTTTTTTTCCTTAACCAACTCAAGATACTCCATTAAGAGCTGGAAGAGCACCAGTTCCCAAGCCCTGAAAAATCCATGTTATTCTCAGAGCTTCAGTTTTCAGTATCTTTAAGGGTTTCAAACATTCTCAAATCATTGCAAGATCTTAGACTTGATATGTCTTTTGAGTGGAAGCAGAGGACCTCGGGGCTGAGGATAGTCTATTAAGTTGGTCAACATTTTCAAAACAAGGATCCTGGAAATAATAATAACAAATTAGAGGTATATGATATTACAATGCTTTCTAGGGGTTTTATATACATTGTCCATTTTAAGCCTTTCAAAAACTGTTAGTGGTAGGTATTCCAAGTAACATTATGACTTTTTTATAGATAAGGACACAGAGGTTCAAAGTTAATTGAGTTACCTATGGTGACAAATATAATAAATATCTGAGGCAGGATTCGAATACAATACTTTCTGAATTCAATTCAATGTTAAGCTTTCTCACCCACCAGGTTAGGAGAAGCCAAGAACAGTGGTTTGGTTATACACAGCTAGGAGGAAAGTCACAAAACTATGGGGTACTGAGTAAAGGATTCATTCCTGGGTCAGAGGTGGGAAAAGGAATAAAAACATTTTTGTTAATTTAACACTGTATATTTAGAGTGATAGATCATTACTAGAATTAATAATGTTTGAGAAATGGGTAAAAAGATGTGGTCTGGTGGTTTGGCAAAATAGATTTGTGTTTCACAAAGAGTCCAGCACAGTTTGTAGCACTCAGTTTCATGGAGGTGTAGTCTTCTTTTATGTCTTAGTATGTCAAGTTCAGTTCTATCATTTGCAGATGTACAACTTCTTGTTAAATCCCACAGAATTACACTTGGGGGAAATAGACTTTTTCCTTAGTTTCTTTTTTCAATATGAAATGAACAAACATCAAATAAAATGAATATTTCTATTAAGAAAGTAGAAAATAAAAATATTATTGCATATGAAATTTAATGTGTAATATTCAGTCTGATTTTCTTTTCAAAATACACACAAAAAACCCCAACCTTGAGCATATAACTTTCAAAGCTGTCCTGCTTATCTGTTTCTGTATTTTCTTTTCTTTTTAAAATGCTTTAATAGCCTCCTTTCTTTCTATTACTTTTTGAAAACCATATTACTGCCAGTTCTCTCCCCCTCTCTTTCTTCAGTAATAATTTGAAGAAAGGTATATTTATATTCATATGAATATGTGAGTTTTGGAATGGCCAGGACACTGGAAGACTACATCTCCCAGGACTCCCTACCACAGCTTCCTCAGACACATCCCTCTTCTTTTGTGGGAGGTGTCTGAGAAAGTATAAAAGAGAGAGAGGTGCCAATGGTCGGCACCCAAGAGAGACTTTTTCCCCAGAGAGCCTTGGTCCCAACAAAGCTGTTGGTGATCAACCTCCTACTTTTCCCAAACCTTTTCTTTCCTAACCCGAATAAACCCAGCTTTTTCTATCCCTAAAGTGTAGCTTGATTTTACTGAGCTCCGAAGGGCTCGGGTCAATTTCCCTACCAGGGCTGAGGGCTACCGGTGCTACCTTCCTTTCCGGTTTCCTTCCTTCCCTTCCTTTCCCTTCCTTCTCCCATCCTCATCCTCCTTTCACTCACTTCAACAAATATAAATAGTCAATCAAAGTAAATTCTCACAATGTCAGTGTCCCAAAATATGGCTGTCTTTCCTTTAAAAGTCCATCGTCTCTCTGTAAAGAGGAGATTATAATGCTTGAAAATTGGTACCTTAGAATGATGGTTGGATTGAAGTGATCATAGCTCTTGAGTCTTTCATTTCTTTTTTTCTTAACAATGTTTTTGTGACTGCATAAATTTTTCTTTAGATTTTACTCATTTTGTATAGGTAGATCCAATAAAGCAGAATTAAATGAGCAGTTTTGCTGAGATCTTTCAACATACCTTTCTATACAACTTTAAAATACATGTCAATCAGGTGAGAAAAGAAATAAAAAGTTGCAGTGAGTAATTTTCCTACCCAAAGGAGCTTAGGAGGACAAAAGAAGAAGGCTATAAACACTGTGATAGGGACAGAAGCACAATGGTTAAAGGGTACCAGCCGTAGATCATGGAGATGGTGATGCAGCATCAGAGGGGATGGTACTTGCTGGACTCAGAACACAGAGACAGTAAGAGGATTAAACACCCAGTCAAAAAAAAGATTCTAGGAACCTCTGTGCTATTATTGGATATATGATCAGGCAAGATTTGGCCACTTTTTTGCTCATTGCCCAGTTTTGGGTCATAGTTCCAAGGCAGAGAAAAACAATTTTAGTTACAGGGAAACAAGGATTTTGCCTTTGTAAGGAACACAGTGTAGTACATTAGTGACACAACTTTGAAAGCACCAAAAAACTTACAAGTACTCACTGAATTATAAAAGCAGCAGAAACTCGAAGACAGAAACTCAGGTCAGAAACCCCATCATCCCTTTAGAGGTCAGCAGAGTACAACTCGACATAAAGTCTGAAGTAAAGAAATAGGCTGATAAAATGGGTAAAATCCCCCAAAGAACCTGACCATTAAAAGCAATTTAGTTCATAGGGAAGTTCACAATACTCAGACTCAAAAGAAGACAGTAACTTGGAAACATCTATAAGCAAGGTCTCAGTCTCAACAAGAATTCATGGAAGATCTGAAGAAAGATAAAAAGAAGCAAAAAAGATTTCAAAAATCAAATAAGAGTAATAAAAAAAGAAGAAAAGAAATAAGAACAACTAAAAGAAATTATAAAAAGGGGCAGGAAAAAATTGTGCCTTTAGATACTTTCCAGCTGTGTGACCCTGGGAAAATCACTTACTCCTCATTGCCTACCCCCTTCTGTTCTTCTGCTTTAGAAACCATACACAGTATTGATAAGTAAGGGTTCTTCTTTTAAAAAGTCATATAGATATAGATATAGATATAGATATAGATATAGATATAGATATAGATATAGATATAGATATAAGTATAGGTATAGGTATAGGTATAGGTAAAGATATAGGTATAGATAGAAATATAATGGCCAAAGGGAAAGAAGTACAAAATTTCACTGAAGAATATAATTTCTTAAAAATTAGAATTGATCAAATTAAAGCTGGTGTTTCCATGAGATATTAAGAAACCAAAGTAAAAGAATTTCTTAAAATAGAAAATATTTCATTAGAAAAACAACTGATCTGGGAAAAGATCAAGAAGAAAAAGTATAAGAATTATTGGACTACCTGAAATCCAAGATAAGAAAAAAAAGCTTAGACATCACATTTCAAGAACTTATAAAGGAAAACAACCCCAATATCTTAGAACCAGGGGACAGATTGGAAGGTGAAAGAATCCTCTGATTACTTCCTGATAAAAATTTCCATATAAAAATCCATAGGAATATTATAGACAAATTTCAGAACTACTAGGTCAAGGAGAAAATATTTTAAATTAATAGAAATAATTCAAATATCAGAGAATAGACAAAGACTCACACAAGATTTAGCAATTATAACTTTACTGGAACAGAGGGCTTAGAACATTATATTCCAGAAGGCAAAAGGAGTTAGGCTCATAATACCCAATAAGACTAAGTATAATCCTACACGGGTAAAAGATGAGTTTTTAATTTCAAACATTCTTTTTTTGTTATAAATATGTGATGACTTATAATAAATATACTTTCCCAAGAGAAAGAAATTCTCACATTTTCTATTTCCAACAATCCATCTCATTCTTTTTTTCCCTCCTTCCACCCTCCCTCCCCAAGAAGGCAGGTAATCTTATATAGGCTGTACATATATTATCACATAATATATATGAAGTTCTCTGGAGGCTGTATTTCTTAAATTTAAAAAGATTAGTTTATTAAAAGAGCACTCAAGGAATCTAACTAGCCTGTGAATGCCCTCCACAATCCAAAGAGATACTAAAGAATAAGAGAGGCAAAAGTACAAGCATCTGGAGAAGAGATGCTGGACATTTCCTGGACATGCAATTTATACCCTTTGTGATATCATCACTTCCCCAGGACATCTCTGATTGGAAATACAGTCACACAGGAAGTGAACTCAGAGACTTGAACTCTTTCCTTACTATTTCATCAACAAGAAGGGGAGTGTCGTAAGGATGCCATACCTGGAAAACCCTAGGTAGCCTGGCCACTGTAGTCCAAAATGGTGACTTACTATTACATGGCTTCCAGAGCTTGTTTACTTTTTCATCCAAGAAAGTTCTTGCTTACAAATAAAGAAGGAGCAGATTTATGCTCTCCATTCAAAAAAAAAAAAAAAAGCAGATCCAATGAGATGCCTTGAGGTATGAAAATAAATTACTTTAACTTGGAAGCTGATTAACCTTCTAAAACTAAAGTTTAATAAAAGTTTCATATAGAATTATTAAAGTTCAATCAATATTAATTTTTCATGAAAACTATTGCATTTATAAGTATAATGATACTTTATTTTTATATTGTCACTTCAATTATTCTCTAAATGACTCCTTCCATCAAAATCTTTACTAAGCTAGAAAATGTAGTTACTGTAAAGAAATATACATATTGGAAATTTTTCTCTCTCTGGTTTTTTGACCTACAATGTTTTCTCTTTCTCAGTTCTCTATTTTTGTTTGTTTGTTTGTTTGTTTACCTCCTAGTAGTATCACAAGGTCAAGGGGATTTAGAATTTTAGTTTAATTTAGAGTTTAGTTACTTTGGGGGCTTAATCTCAAATTGCATTTCAGAATGTCTAGATCAATACAAAGCTCCACTAATAGTACATCCTTGTGCCTGTTTTTCTTCAGCCCTTCTAGAAGATGTTAAAATATAACTATATTTAAATAGTAGCAAGTATCACTTTTCTCTATGAAAGGGCTCAAAATATGAAATCTGAGGCTCTGTGTTTGAATCCTAACTGTTACTCTGTGACTCAGTACAAATCAAGACCTATAAATATGAAAAATGATAAAGGCTTTCATAAATATATAAATTAGTAATTTAATTAAAGCTATGCTGATAGATTAAATCATTAGACCACTCGCTTGTAAGCATTCAAAACTGCCGCCTCCATTCCTGTCTCCTGTTTCCTGGCCAAGAGCCTACTGGCAAAGAGACCACTCCCTCCTAACCCAGGAGATTATATACCCTCTCTGTGTCGACCTAGGCCTCCCCATGCCCAAAGACCCGGAAACGGAAACCAGTTGGACCATGTTGGATCACGGGAAATGTAGTTTTGATACATTTCCCCTGTCCATAGAAATATATACACTTTTAGATGGCATTCCCAAATTTCACTTTTACAATTCCCCGTGAGGTCCGGCAAAAAAAAAAGGTTAGTCCTTTTTTCTTCACTGGACCTGTAAAAGTAACAACTTCTAAATTTTTCAGGAATTTGGGGATAAAAGAAATAGATGAACAAATGGTTAAAATTAGCCACATTGACAAAAAACCAATTTGGGGGCTGTCCCCCACTGGCATAACAGTGTACAATTAAAACAATGCATATAACTCAATTTCAACTCCCCATTGTTCAATCAACTGCACCCCAAAGTTCAAAGTTTGGTCTTCATGGTACAGTGAAGGCTTTTCAGACATCTTCATGTGTCCTCACCAAACAAGTTCGTCGTCTGGATTTTGGGGAGATGGCAAGAGCCTTATCCTGAAATTATTCTCAAAAGAATTTAAACTTTACATTATAGATTACAAAACATACATTTTCTTCTAAGATTTTACAATTTAATTCCCCGTGAAATTACTCCTAAAAGAGTTAAATATACATATATTTTTACATTATCAAATTTTAAAAAACTTAACAGATATCCCCGTGAGGTAATTCTTAAACACACCTTTTTTTCTAAAAAAGGGTACCTCAGGTCAGCTAAGGATGGCAAAATACAAAGAATAAAATTCAAGAAAAAAGAAGAAAAAATTAACTTGTGAAATGTAAAATGTGCAAAAATCTAGGGAAAATAAACTTAGACCTTTGAATGAAGGCCTAATTAAAGTGAATTCAGCAGTGTGCAATTACCCATTCAGGGCCAGGACCTAAGGAAAATGTCTCTCTCTGATCTGACTTATCATCAGCTTTTTAGGGAAGTGAGCCAAATAAAATAACCAATCTTAGGTGCTTTCTAGGAATCTAAGTCGAGGGGACCCATGTCCTCTAAAGTTTTAGAAAAGACTGGGACTCCAGGACTCAAACCCCAATTTCCAAGCCCTAAAGTATTGGCATAGAACTGTTGCAATTATGCAGATCTTAGTCAGTCAAGTCTCTGACCATGTGCTTTCTTTAGCACTATTAGCGGCTTTCACATTCCCTTCTGGAATCAGAGAGGCATTTAAATCACAGTCCTATAGGCTCAGGTATTTGCTGTAGAATTAGAAAAAGAATAAATAATGATTATATATGTACTTCCAGTACAAGATGATAAAAAGGGGAAAATCAATTTCTCTCATTAAAAAAAGTTTTAAAGAATCAAAAATATATATATATATAGCTTTAGAACTAGAAGGGTTATGTTACCCAAAAATGAGACTTTCTGTGAGAGAAAGTGGGGTTTACAAATAGCAGATTCACAATGCACATTCAAATAGAGTACCATTATTTCCAATAGCACATTTTAAAACAATAAATAATGATGTTTAAAATTATATACTTGTTACAACTTTTAACCCTTGGCAAATGCTGTTATTGCTTCCATAGCAAGGAATATACAGGAGCTCCTTGACTCTCTGTATTTAAAAAAATCCTGGGTAGGAATGCTTCTACCCATTTAAGGCAACAACTTTTCTTATAATAAAATATATAAAGGCTTTATCCTTTAAGACAACAATTCTTAAGGGTTTAAAATAAAAGTTAAAAAAAGATCTCTTGTAAAATTACAAGGTAATATTCAAAGCAAGGGAAACTTTCAAGGTTCTTTGCAATTACCAAGACAGAATAAATTTTAAAGACATGTGCTCTATAAGATGTTCATAGGTGGTACATATAACCGCATTGTTTCTGATACAGTAAGCTTTGAGTAAATTAGGAAATATAATAACATCATAAGCAGAAACTTCATTCGCGTAAAATGATTCAGTGCAACAGGAAAATCAATGAAATAAGCAAGATTAATTTACAAAACTAATTAGCAAAATACAGTAAGATACAGTCTCTTTAAAAGTCCTTCAGTTCTGAAAGGTTTTTTTTTTGTTTTGTTTTGTTTTTTCATAATCAGTCTTTGCTCAAAGGTCTGAGCAGGTATGGGGTGAAATTTCTTCCCCTAAGTTCAGTTTTTAATCACAAGCAAGTCTGAATAGGCCATTCGGCCGATTAAGGGCAAACGCTAGGTCCACATGGTGTCGGGTCATTGTAGAAAATCCCACGTGTAGAGCTTGTGTGGGTGGCTAAATTAGGTCTTTAGAGAAACATGTGAAAGGCTAGAAATAGGGAAAAAGGGGAATATACCCAAATCGTTAACGGCAGGAGCTGAAGCAGTCTCTGGAGGTCGAGATCTCGGCAAGTCAGGACTGGGCTCCTTCCCATTTTATGGACAGACTAATTGAGGTTGCAAGGATATATATGGACCTTGACTTAACCATAGAACGGGAATTAAAACATGTACGTAGACAATTTGTAGAAAATTCCTGCAAAGTAGTCAAAGACTATTTTAAGACTAATTGCCCAAGTTGGGATAGAATGAGCCTTGAAGAATTAAGGAAGACAGCATCTTATGTTTTTAGAAGCCAAGAAGGAGAATAGGAGGATGATACTGACTCGATAGATATTTTAAAAGCAGAAAACAAAATGCTAAAGGCAAAACTAAAAAATAAAGGAGAGATTATAGCCCCTCTCCAAGAATCTAACAATCAGCCTGCTTTCTGTTATTTCTGTATAAGGAAGGGCCATACAATGGGGATTTGTAGGGCTTTCTTGAGACTACTCAGAAATAATACCCAGCCAACAGATAACTATAGAAATAATAACAGAAACAGGAATGGCAATAATAATGATGATTCCAGGAATAGCAATTTTAGGCATGATAGAAATGCTAAAAATAAACCTCAGGATGATGATAGCTCATACCAAATGACCCCACAACAGTATATCTCAAGTGGAGCTCGCCCCCGAACTAATCAGGGTGCTAATGCCCCTCAGGGGGGTGCCCATGGAGCCCAAGCATCTTTATGAAGGTGCGTGGAGGGAGGGACGGCTTTGGAATCAAAAAGGGAAACCTTTGACTTTCCCGACCAGGATGTTCTAATGCCTATTATGCCTATACATTCCCCCCCAAATAGAAAGGAACCTTATGTAACCCTAAAAGTGGGTAATTCATGTTATGACTGTTTACTGGACACTGGGGCTTCAAGATCAGTACTGGTGAGCAAACCAGATGTAAACTGTAATTCTATTGGCTCTCTAAACGTAGTAGGGGTATCAGGAACAAACGTCCCAAAACTTTCTCCTCGTATGGTAAGCCTTGGACCTTTATCAATAGAACACTCCTTTCTTTTAATGCCTGGATCCCCCACAAATTTACTGGGAAGGGATCTATTATGTAAACTTAAAGCCACAATAATTTGCAATCCAGATGGTTCTATGTCACTGGAATTGCCAGAGGACTCTTTAAACCTACTTCCTGTACTTCTTTCAGAAGAGCAGGAAGTAAAAGAGCCTCCCATTTTTAAAATCCCTTCGTGGTTGCCAAATTTATAAATATGAAAAATGATAAAGGCTTTCATAAATATATAAATTAGTAATTTAATTAAAGCCATGCTGATAGATTAAATCATTAGACCACACGCTTGTAAGCATTCAAAACTGCTGCCTCCATTCCTGTCTCCTGTTTCCTGGCCAAGAGCTTACTGGCAAAGAGACCACTCCCTCCTAACCCAGGAGATTATATACCCTCTCTGTGTCGATGTAGGCCTCCCCATGCCCAAAGACCCGGAAACGGAAACCAGTTGGACCATGTTAGATCACGGGAAATGTAGTTTTGATACATTTCCCCTGTCCATAGAAATATATACACTTTTAGATGGCATTCCCAAATTTCACTTTTACAAACCTTCTATCTGGGCCTCAATTTATTCATATGAAAAATGAAAGGAGTTGAATTTTTGACCCTTTTGGTTGAATGACCTATGAAAAATTAGAATAACAGTGCTTCAGTTGAAGAGCATCTTGAAACCCAGAGGTGAGGCTTTATTGGTAGAAGGCCTCCATCAATTTAAGGGACATAAAGATAATGTGCTAGAATTTTCATATGGATATGCTACTTTTCATCAAGGGCAGCCAGAATGGAAAATAATATAAAATAACATATACTGCAATAATTATTCCTGAAAATATCATATATTTTCATAGTACTTTTATAGTATATATCAAGTATTTTGCAGATACAGCTAGTTGGTACAGCTTATAGTTACTGGAAATATGGTCAAGGAGCTCATGGTTCAAATCAGATCTTAGAGACTTGCTAGCTGTATGATCCTAGGCAAATCATTTAATCTCTGTCTGCCTCAGTTTTCTAATATCTAAAATTGAGATAACAAAAGCACCTTTCTCCTGGTATTGTTGTGAGGATCAAATAAAATAGCATTTGAAAGCATTTTACAAACCGTGAAATGCTATATAAATGCTAGTTATTTTTATCATTGTTTTATTGCTATTATTTCATCATTTTCATCAAAATTATTATTTGTCAACTATATATACATGTATACATACATATATATAATCTTATCAAATCCTGGCATGTTCTTTCTAGTCTCACATTTCCAATTTTACAAATAGAGATTTTCATATGTAGTGCTTCAATATATTACATAATCTCATATATATGGATCTGTTTCTCATATGCTATTTCTTTTTTGATATCAAATGACCTTGGCCAAAGTCCTTTTTGACTATCTGTTTAAGTTTTATCTGAAAAATGGAGGCAATATTGGCTTGAGCTAACTCCAGGGTGTTAAGGAAAGCTATTGATAAAACTTTATGTTATATATTTCAACTTGAAATTTAGAAAGTTCATGTTTGTAGCAAATTGAGATCTGAAGGCACCCAAGTTTGACCTTGGCACATGAGAGTTTCTCCTGGAGGGAGATCCCAGACTCACTGGTTTCAGACTAAGAATAGACCTGAAAGTACTTGGTGGTCCCCCTTAGGTGGAGCTAGCAGACTCAATCAGATGTTCAGCACCCTTTTGTCCTGGTTGTTTACCCCATTGTGTCAAAGTCCTTTCTTAGGTATCCCAGCCCTTAACTGGATCTTTCTCTTTTGTGTCCATTGTAAAGCATTGTCCACTCCCTGATAATGCAGTCTTGAATTTCTCATTTCTTTGTAATCATCTTAAAGTCAATAAACCATACTCCCCTGTCCCCAGTTCCAAGAGGTATATAAGTTCCCCAAATTCTATGGTGCTTCAGAGCTATCATCTTGCGTGGTTGTACTGCCAGGGATAGTGTGCCAGAGTGCCAGAACTTTCTGCTTTGTGTGGTTTGGGGCATGTAACTCTGTTATGGAGGCCTAAATATTGAACACTATCCCTCTTCTGATTAAAGACTTGGTTTTCGTGACTATTTAATAGTTCTGTGTTTTTTTCCAAGTTAACATATAGTTTTAAATGTGCTATTATTTGAGCTTTATCATAGCCTTCTAGTTCCACATGTACACTGTACTTTATGTAGCTTTATGATAGCCTTCTAGTTCCACAATTACTTACTATTTCCTTAGTGGAATCTCCACCTGAGTGTCTTAATGTCTAATATTTATACTATAAACTGTCCTTGACATCCCCTCCTTACCTTCCCCTCCCCTTTGATCTCCCCAATTAGACAAAGTTAGGATGATAGGATTTCCATTTAGAACTGAAAGGGTCTTCAGAGCCTTACAAGTTCAACCTTTTCATTTTACAGATAAGCAAATTAAGGTCCAGAGAATTAATGTAATCTGCCCAATATGAAAGGGATCCTGAATAGTTGAGCCAGGTTTTGGCCCCATATCTGTTGATTGCAGATCTAGTACACTTCTCACTGTAACATATTGCTTTCAAACAGGTTGTCTTAGAACCTTTTTCCTAATGTTATGATGATAATAACAGATAATTTGGAGAAGCAGATAAATGTGTCAGGGCCAAATAGAGCTTCAAGTCAAGAGCCACAGATTGACAGGTTTCAGTGAGGAAGGAGGGGGTAAAACACTCCTGGATCTCAAAACCCTCCCCCCTCCCCCCTAAACAGTTGCTGGTTTCAGTTGGAAGATAGAGACTGAATAAGATTCTTCTGGTAAGTTTCTGTTATGGCTGAAACCCCAGTGATGTTCCCTTTCTTTAATTTATATTCCTCACAGGTCTGATAGATGAGTAAAAAGAAATAGCTATCTAACTGTTGAGGACAGAGATGATCTTCTTAAAACTGGCAGCAGACAGGATTCAAAGTAGATGTCCAGACTGAGTTGTAAGTATTCCCCCAAATAATTACCAGGCACAGATATTGAAGGTAAAGGTTATATTAGGAAATAACAAGGTTTTAGGATAATGAAAGGTGACCCTGAACTGTTAGGTTAAAGCTGCCCTTCCCCCCTCACAGGAGGGGATGAGGCACTTAACTAAAACTGGCTCTCTTGCTATTAATGAATATCTTTACTCTCTAATCTCTAAATATTTGTTGTATTGAAGTTGATAAAGACTAACCCTATTAAACAAGCTAATCCTTATGTTATAACTACACTGGCTATGCCACAATGGCCCCTCAAGTGAACCCCAAGTGTGGAGTAGTAAGCAGGGTGTCTGCTCACTTCAACCTCCACAAAGTAACTGCCAATTCCTCTCAACTGCCCCCTCACCCAAAGTTCTCCAGGGGGGTCCCCTGGAATTCTGGGTGAGGCTGTCCCTGTATCTTTGCAGGGATTCCATGCTTTCCATCTCCACATAACGCTAATCGTCCTGTGATATGTCTGAATCTGCCACTTCTCTTCTCAAAAATCTTTCATGACTTCCCATTATCCTCCAAATAAAGTTTAAATTTATTATCATGTTCTTACTTCACTATTTGAGTCCAACCTACCTTTAGAGTTTTATCTCTTTTTGATGTACTCATCATTTTAGCCAAGTGGGACTGTTCCTCACATTTCTGCTTTGCCATCTCTTTTTCTTATTACCATTTCTTTGCTCACAATATTCCTTTTTGCTAGAAATAGGCTCTTTATTAGCTTTTCTTGTTGAATTTCTTTATTTACCTTCCAGCTCTGGAGCTAACTCCTCCAAGAAGGACTCCTAAATCCTTCCAAATAAAGTGACACATCTTCATTCAAATTTACTTTAAGGACAGCTAGGTAGCACAATGGATAGAGTACCAGGTCTGGAGTTGGGAGTACCTGGTATCAAATATGACCTAAGATATTTTCTAGCTGTGTGACCTTGGTCAAGTCACTTAACCTCATTTGCCTAGCCTTTGCTCTTCTGTCTTATAGTTGTTACAAGGACAGAAAGCAAGACTTAAAAAATTGCTTTTAAATTTTCAGATATACATTTTAATTTGTATCATATTAATATGACTGAAATGTAAAAGCCATGTAAAATCTCAACAATTTCTACAGTTCCTGAGATTTCTAGGTCTATAATCTTGTAATCTGTTTTATTTCAATGTTGTTAAAATAAGCATAGTACTTTGCATATAGTAGGTACTAACAATATTTTTAAAAAATGAAAATGAAGTTACTATTATTTTTCCTAATTTATAGATAAAGAATCTGAGGCTCAGAGAAGCTAAATGACTTCCCCAAGGCTGCACAAGTCATAAGTTGTAGAGCCAGGAAACTTCATGACAAGATCAATCACCTTGGACAAATATTCAGATTATTGTTTTATGCTTTGCTTGATATTCACAATCAGAGGTTTGTCATATCATTTTTGCTATTACATTTATCAAGTAATTTATGATCTTAACATATGTATGGAAAAATCTTGATAGACTTTAAGACTATATCCTGCTGTACTGAGTCAAATGGTCTCTTCACCCCACTGCATCAGATGAAGTACATTGGGTTCATCTATTCTTTGAACACCTCAGTTAAATCTGTGATTGTAAAGATGTGAGAATGCTGTAGAATAGCACTTATGAAAGCCTGCCTAGTGTTTGGATATAAAGTAGACTTGTGATTTCATGGGTGTAGGAATCTTTTAAGAAGGAATATCCTCTTCCAATTTTCCTCCTCCCTGAAAGTAAAAGTCATGGATTGTTGGCTAGGGTATTGAAAGTTTAAGTGACTTACCCAGAATCATGCAGACATTACATATTAGAAATTGGACTTAAACCTATATCTTCTGGCTCTGGGGCTCTTTCTTTATGCACTAAACCAGTGATGGGCAAACTTTTTAAAGAGGAGGCCAAAGGAAAGGAAATGCTCATCTGTCAGTCTGTTTCTAAGGCAACTTTCGAATTTTCATTGTATTCGTTAGATTAGGAATAATGTTGCTCAGCTGGATAGAACATTTCAGGAGGCTGCATCTGGCCTGCAGGCCGTAGTTTGTCCATCACTGCACTAAACTATGCTTCTCCTTATTATATATTTAATAAACATTTGTCTAATGAATTTTATCTGTTAATAGCTACAAGTGCTTATGTCTTGATATAGGTACTCGGAGATAAAAATTTTCTCCTGAATACTGCTTTGGCTGTATCCCATAGATTTTGATGTTGTCTTGTCATTGTCATTCTCTTTAATGAAGTCCATAATCATTTCTATGATTTGTTTTGACCCACCAGTTTTGAAGAATTAGATTATTTAGTTTCCAATTAATTTTAAATTTGCTTTTCCATGGATTCTTGTTAACTATAATTTTCATACTGCATTAAGATATAAAAAAGTTGCATTTATTATTTCTGCTTTTCTACATTTGTTCGCAATATTTCTACACCCTAGTACATGGTCAATCTTTGTATATCTACCATGTGCTGCTGAAAAGAAGGTATATTTCTTTTTATCCTTGTTCAATTTTCTCCAGAAATCTATTAAATCTTATTTTATTTTTTTATTTTTTGTTTAATTTATCTAGTTCTGAAAGGGGAAGGTTGAGATCCCCCACTAGTATGGTCTTACTATCTATTTCCTCCTTAATCTCCTTTAATTTTTCCTTTAGAAATCTAGCTGCTATAGCATTTGGTGCATAAATGTTTAGTAATGATATTACTTCATTGTTTATAGTACCTTTTAGCAAAATGTAATTTCTATCCTTTTCTCTTTTAATCAGATCAATTTCTATTTTGGCTTTGTCAGGTATCATGATTGCTACTCCTACTATTTTTACTTGAGATGAAACAAATTTTGCTGTAGCCTTTTACCCTGAATCTGTTTATGGCCACCCTACCTCAAATATGTTTCTTGTAAAGAATGTATAGTAGGATTCTGGTTTTTATTTAAACTCTGCTATCCACTTCCATTTAATGGATGAATTCATTCCACTCACATTCAGTGTTATGATTACTACCTGTGTATTGCCCTTCATCCTATTATTCTCCTTTAGATCCTGCTCTATTCCCTTTCGCTCTGTTCCTCCTCACCAGTATTTTGCTTTTTGTCACCCCTCTCATTTTCCCCTCCCTCCAATTACCTCCCTCTTTCCTTGTCTTATTCCCCTTCTACTTCTCTTTAGGTTAAGATAGAATTCTATACCCTATTGCAGGGGTTGGCAACATATGGCTCTCGAGCCATATCTAGCTCTTTTGAGGGACAGATATGGCTCTTTCTTCAGGAGCCATAAAGTCAATTTTTTTTAGGCGCTGTTACAGGAGCATGCACTGTGAGCACTGTACGGCTCTCACAAAATTACATTTTAAAAAATGTGGCATTTATGGCTCTCTTGGCCAAAAAGGTTGCTGACCCTTGTCCTATTGAGTATACTTGTCTTTCCTTCTCTGAGCCAGTTAAGATGAGAGTAAAGTTTAAGCATTGCCCATCACCACTCTTATCCTTCCCTCTCTATAATGATTTTTCATGCCTCTTTATGTCATAATTTACCCCATTCTCTCTCTCTTCCCTTTTCTCTCAGTTCAACCTTCTCTTTTAGTACTTATTTTTTACATGTAATTTATATGCATGCATTTCATATCATATAGACATGTCATTCCACATCATCACATTTACATACACATCATATCATCATAATCAGCTTACTTTTCTACCCTCTTTCTGAGTAAATTCCTTTTATCTTCTCTACTATGAAGAGTAATTTTTGAGAATTACTGAAATCTTTTTTCCATGTAGACATATAAACATTTTGACCTTAATGAGTCCCTTAAATTTTCTCTTTCTTATTTGTCTGTTTGGATTTCTCTTGTGAAGTCCTGTTTGGACTTCAAATTTTTTGTTTAGATCTGGCTTATTGCTCAGTAATGCTTGGATATCTTCTATCTTATTGAATGATCAATTTTCCCCCTGAAAGAATATGCTCAGTTTTTCTGGATTGGTAACTCTGGATTGTAAACCCAAATCGTTTTCCTTCCTAGATACCATATTCCATGCCTATTTGATCTTTTAATGTAGAACCTGCTAGGTCCTGAGTGATCCTGATTGTAGCGCAATGGAGGTTGAATGGTTTCTTTCTGACTGTTTGAAAACTTTTCCCTTTAGATTGGTGGCTCTTGGATTTAGCTATTATATTCCTGGAAGTTGTCATTTGAGGATTTCTTTCTGAAGGTCATCTGTGAATTCTTTCAATTTTATTTTCTTATTCAAGGTTTTCTGGGCAGTTTTCTTTGATAATTTCTTATAATATGATGTCCAAAGTTTTTTTTTTCTTGATCGCAGCTTTCAGGTAGTTCAATGATTCTCAAATTGTCTTGCCTAAATTTATTTTTTATGTCAGTTTTTTTTCCAATAAGGTATTTCATGTTTTCCTCTGGTTTTTCATCCCTTTGATTCTGCTTTATTGTATCTTTATTACTCATGAAATCATTAGTTTCTAGATGGTCACTTCTGATTTTTAGACTTCATTTTCCTCTGTCAATATATGGTTCTCCTTTTTTTAATTGTCCCATTTCTTCTTGCATCACTTTCCTTTCTTTTTGCATCACTTACATTTCTCTTCCCCACTTTTCCTCTGCCTCTCTTAATTGTTTTTTAAGTATTTTTGAGCTCTTCCAGAATTTGTGTCAAATCCATATTTTTGTTTTGGACTTTGCATGTTTCCTTTGCTTTCATTGTCCCCTTCTGTGTCTGTACCTTGCTCTTTGTCTCCATAAAAATTCTTTAGAGTTAGGTGCTTTTTTTGTTGTTTGCTCATTTTTCCTATTTAATTACAGGTAGGCTCTATTTTCTGGGAAGTTGGGATACCCTCTTAAACTTTAGTCCTTGCTTGATGTTATTCTCAGCTTATTTTCTGGGTATAATTGCTGAGAGCTCTAGGACTCCCCCTCCCCCTGCTGATCCAATTGACCCTTGAGATACTGATTGTCTAAGGACTTACCTCAGGCTTGGGTGTAAGCTTTTGATCTCACTTTGACCTTGATTCGGTCAGGAACTGATCAAATTCTGGCCCCACATTTAGGTTCAAGTTTTTGTTCTTGCTGTGTACTTGATCAAATCAGGCACACCCTCAATTGCCCTGTCTTGGAGCTCTGCCCTGAACTTTAGACAGAGAGATCAGTACTTAGTACTATCAGCCATCACAAATTGTGTACTATGTCCTTAACCTAAGCCCAGACTGAAAATCCTGGCTTTGCTCTGGGCCCACAAGGATCAGTCCACTTTAGGCCAGACTTCCCTGGACTGGGACTCCAGACTTCTCCACAGGTTTGAAATTTCAAGGGGTAGTGGGTTGGCTTGTATCACTATTTACCCAGGCAGGATCTCAGGATCTGAATATTGACTTGATCTTAGGTTCCTAACCTGGGACAGAAGATTTGGGATGGGGTGGAAGGTATGATTATTCTTTGCTTGCTCTTCCCTCCTCTCTAGCCTTTTGCTAGCTCTGCTTTCCTCTCACCCCAGTTCCCCAGATGATCTTTCATTACCTTTTGGGTTTTTCTTTTCTTGGAAGTGGCTTCACTCTGTCTCTTTGTTGGTTCTTTCACTCCTGTATTTGTTTTGTGTTGATATTTTAATCTTGGTCAGAGAAGATTATTGTGGTGACATGGAGCTGCTGTAGTTTACTCCTCCATCTTGGCTCTGCCCCCACAAGTCCCAAGTTATAATGTCTTGGTCATGGCGTGCAAGTTGGTGATTCTCCACCAGATCCCATAATTTCTTAGCTAGAAAATAATAGCAGTGCAATATTTTAAAGCTCACAGAAAATCAGAAGTAGAAAATAATTATAGTGAGAATGAATTTAGTTTGAAGGAGATCCACTATTTCCCAAAATATGTATGTTGAACAGTGGCCTGCACTTAAAATAATCTATTGTTCATTATGTTTGGAATTCTCTTTCTGGAATCCGTGATTTCCTGTAAAGGTCTCTGTCAGGTCTATAAAAAAAAAACTGCCATTTTTAGTCCCATCTTTTTTAACTCTTACTCAATTTACTAATGTATGTACCACCAAATACAAATTGTACTATTTCTTAATTTAATTCATTCACAATGCATTTTATTCAACAATAAAAACCTCTATCTTATTTATATGGTGCTTTCTGCAAAGTCTATTAAATACAGATTTACATAATAGGATTTGGTTATATACTCTTTTTTGGTAAATGCTGTCTTGAGGCATAAGTGTAATTATAAGTAAGCAATAAGAATTCTCACATAGACAAAGTCAAGAAAAGGGTAAGTTGGCCACATAACAGGATGATATCTAGCAAAACAACTATATTAGTTGTATAAATAAGCAAGTGAAACAGGATAACATAGAAACAATGTCATCCCAATTCAAAGTTCAGCGGTCTCCTGTGGGGACTATTAGAGGAAAAATAATTTTACATTAGAATTAACCCTTACCCATTCTTATAAGGGCTATAGAACTTGATTCTCCCCATTTGAACTTTGGTTTCTTGCTAGTGGGGATTCTTTCATTTTTTGTATTTTTGTCTTCAGTGCCTAGTACATTAATTAGCATATTGTAGGCACTTAATTAGTGTTTATTGATTGACTGAATACCTAAATATATTCCTTATATATGCATTTGGCTATATGTAAATATGCATACATATAAGGATATATTTTTGAGATATAACTAATTTTATAATGATTTTTCAACCTTGTTAATAAAAACATTGATATTTTTCTCATTAAAATTTTTCATTTGTGGTACATTCTTAAAAGCATTAATGTATTGGATGTTATCAGTCCCAGACACAATTCTGAAATATGCCAGTAAATCTTCTGTTATGTCTAGGAGTGGCAATGTGGTAGACTAGAGAGACTGAGGGATTTATAATCAAAAATCTGTGTTGTATCCTGATTCTCTCATTTACTACCACTTGTCCTGGTTTTAAGACATGGTTCATAACCTTTGTCTCATGAAAACCTTTGGCAGTCTAGTGAAACCATTGTAACCATGTTTATGCTAATGCTTTTAAATAATTGAAGGAAATGATAAATTTCAGTTAGAGGTCAGTGAAAATAAAGATGGATTTTTTTCTCATACAAGTTCATAGGTACTCTGAAATCTATCCACAAACCTTTAGAATTCAGATTAAGAGCTTTTGTCTTAAAATACCTTCCAAATCTAAATTCTATGTCCTTATTATTTTTTTTCCTCTTAGGAAGCTATCTGGATCGATGACTTCATTAATATGAGTAATTCCTGATATAAAAACCACCTCCAGTGATGCAGAGCAATAACTTGCCTATACCTATAGTCTTTCAAGAATTGCCCAGAGCATTGAGAGTTTAAATAACTTGCCCACAATCATACATATGATAGATTTTAAAGATAAGATTTAACCCAGTCTTAACTCCAAAATTTTTATTCTATCCATTTTGCCACTCTGTTTCTCAGGATAACATATAAAGTAATTAAATGTACTCAGGCAAATTAATTTATGTCAATATACATGTTCAATATCACAACTTTTTAGGAAGATTAGGAACAAAGAAGTGTTATTAAGTCCAACAAGTAAGTAATAGCTTGGGGAAAAGAAAAAAAAGCTTGGAAGCATGGGGGTATTATTTGAACAGATAAGCTTAAACCTTGGACTGAAATTTCTGGTTCAAGAATATTTCTTAGGTTAGAAAAACATCATGTGGACCAAGAAGAATAAGTCTTACCACTACAGAATACCAATAATCTGGAGGGAAAGATTTTTTTTAAATGTTTCTGATGAAATCCTTAAAATTCTATCTCTGGATGTTTACTGCTGCCCAGTTGCACCAGACTTTTGTTTCCTGCCAAAAAAAGAGAAATTAGAGTTGGCCAATGGTCATTTCTTTATATTTGTATTTCCCCATCTGTAAAAGGTCGGTGAGGAGAACATCATGGTCTCTTTGATAGAGGATAGATCTTAACACCAAGACAACTTGGTTTAATTGCTACCTCTGAACCATATTAATTGTGTGCCACCATGGGCAAGTTCCTTAACCTTTAATTATGCCAGGCGATTCTCTATATTAGGGATTCTTCACTTTTATGTGTGTCATGGTATCCTTTGGCAAACTATTGAATCCTACAGACCTCAACTCTGAATAATATATTTAAATGCATAAAAACATAATATCATAAAGGAAACCAATTATATTGAAACATCATTATCAAAATTAAAATAAAAAAGGTCACTGGCACTGGTGAAGAACCATTGCTATATGAGGACAAGCTATTATTAAATTAATTTGCTTTAGTAGGAGTTTCTACATTAAGAAGAGGATAAAAGTGAAATGAGTACTTCATCTGAAATCAGAGGACCTCATTGTTTCATGTGTGTGACCTTGGCCATGTATCATTCTCAGACTCTCAGTTTTTTCATCTGCAAAATAAGGGTACTTGATTAAATGACCCATGGACCTTTGTCCATCTCTAAATCTAGTTCCTTGTGATCTTAAAGGAATTGTATACATTGATGAAATAATAGGTTCAAGACTAAAAAAAAAAATAGAAAACATAAGTAAGTTAGCAAAATCTGCCACTGGTCTTCTTTGTGATCATGAAAGCATGAATCATATGTAAGGTACTGAGGTGAACCCTGACACTCCCTTTCTTGAACATGCTCACCTCCCTCCTACATTGCCTATGTTCCTTTGCTCATTTATTTCTTTGAATTTTATCAGAAATAGAGAGAGGAAGAAAAGATTTGTGAAGGAAGATAAAGGTGGCAGATGAAGTAAGTGAATGCATGGAATTCACACTTCTAAAAGAACTGGGGCATCATTTTCTCATATTTCCTACTTGTCCATCCTTTTCTAAGCATTAATGGGAGCTATTAGAGAGTCCTCAGGTAGTTTGCTTTGCTTTGGTACTATTTGTTCAAAGTTACTATTGCTCCCAATGAAAGAAGTTCTGAAACTGAGATTGAGAACAAATGACTCAGATGACATCATGGCTCTATCCTGATTCTCAGTGAAGATGCAAATGGACACAAGGAGTATACAAAAGTAAAAAAAATAAAATAAAATAAAAATAACGGTTAGCATCACATCCCAGATGGAAAGGAGAGAAAAATAACTATAAACCAAGTCAGTAATCATGATTGTCTCTTTCTGCCATCTTCACTTCTTTCTTGTGTGAGGAAAGAAATATTGGTCCTGAATGGCATTAGTCTGGGGAAACTATAAAACATCACCATTGACAAGCACTCTTATTACTTTCTGTCTGTGACAAAGAATGAGACCCCAGTGTGGTGGGATTAAAATTCACAATCTCATTTGTGAAAGAATTATCTACGACTCATGTTTGGTAAGAAAGAAAGAAAGAAAGAAAGAAAGAAAGAAAGAAAGAAAGAAAGAAAGAAAGAAAGAAAGAAAGAAAGAAAGAAAGAAAGAAAGAAAGAAAGAAA